>NW_026577944.1:300000-499376 GCF_029407905.1 Bubalus kerabau
CCTGATGGAGATGAGTTTGAGCAAGCCCCTGGACTTGGTGACGGACACGGAAGCCTGGCATCCTGCAGGCCACCGGGTCCCAAAGAGTCAGACACGACTGAGCAACTGAACTGAACTGAACTGAAAAACGTTTCTCCAGGTGTTTTGGTTCCCCGAGTTTCTATCCTTGTGCTAAACTAAGTGACGACAGTGTATTTCATAGCTAGGTCATTTCCAAAGAAATGAAAGTTCTGAAACACTCACGACTTGAACGGACCTCCCTTTTACACAGAAACAAAAGAGATTTTTGACTCTCCATGAATAGTGTCTGGCACCATCCTGACATGTTAAATGTAAGAAAGCAATTGTTTTGTTTTGTTCTCTTCTGTTCTTGTTGGTGGGGGGTGGCGCGCTATATCGAATGCCAGTATAAAAGTCAGTTCTTGGTTGCTGAAGGGAAATGTATGACTTGTTATTACAAGAAGGTATGTGGAATGCAATGGCACTTGAGGAAGGAAAACGAAGTAGTTCTGTCTTACAGGCGGCAGTTTCAGGATGGGAGAAGCAAAGGAATGGGTACAGAATGGGATAAGGAGGTGGTAGGGAAAGTGGACCCCCAGAAAAGAGTTCTGTGCCTAGCACAAGTTTTCTTGAGATGTGGAACTGCCTTTGCTAATGGAGTTTCAGTTTCTTTACCTCTTAAGTGATCTCTTCTAGGTGGACCTAGAACAGAAATCTTTGGTTAGCTTTGGCTACGTGGAGAAGTAGTGTTTCACGGTGACATATGTGATCCTACCTGACTGTTCTCAACCCTTTTGATATCGATGCACTGCTTCTGCTGCTGCTGCCGCCGCCGCCGCCGCCGCCGCCGCCGCTGCTAAGTCGCTTCAGTCGTGTCCGGCTCTGTGCGACCCCGTAGACGGCAGCCCACCAGGCCCCGCAGTTCCTGGGGTTCTCTAGGCAAGAACACTGGAGGGGGTTGCCATTTCCTCCTCCCATGCATGAAAGTGAAAAGTGAACGTGAAGTCGCTCAGTGGTGTCCGACTCTTAGCGACCCCATGGACTGCAGCCTACCAGGCTCCTCCGTCCATGGGATTTTCCACGCAAGAGTCCTGGAGTGGGGTGCCATTGCCTTCTCCCATATCTATGCGCAAGCCTGCCTAAATCACTGACTTCTAGCTAGCTTTGGGATGCCAATGACCATCCACCCTTACCAGGCAACAGAGAAGAGAAAACACTTACCACAGGAGGTCCTGGTAAGGAACAAGGAACTAACAAGCTCCCACCAACCAGGATTCTGCAGAGGTCAACAAGAGGTCAGTAAGAGATGGCAGACTGCAGTCCAGAGGTCCTAGCGACTTCCATCTTGCAGCAGAGACCCAGCATAGTCCAAACGAATTCAATATTGCAACAAATAAATAAACAAATAAAAGGACAGAAGTTCTTTGCACACATGACTGAGATTAGGGGTGAGGCAGTACATGTATGTGCCCGGAAAATCCTAAAGTATAAGAAAGGAAAGAAATTAAAGACAACTATCAAGCTGTCCAAACTGATAAAAACGAATGATTACACAGTTTTCTCTGTATACATTAGCAGATAATAATCTGAAAAGGAAATTAAAAAAATTCCCTTTCAATAATGTCAACATGAATACCACACTTTGCCATGGATGTAATGACGATGACAAGACCGGCACGCTGGAACTTATACACCCTGGCTGAAAACTATCCTGAATACATGGACAGATATTCCATAACGATGGAAAGACTTAAGATGGCAATCCCATGGAATGCATCTTCAATCTGAAATGAAGATTCGATATGAGTTGATCGCTCAGAGCTTTTGTGCCATCAACTGTTATTAAAGTATAAAAGAGATAGAGAAAGCTGCTGACTTAGACTTGAGGCGGGGTGTACGCCCTGCTGGGCTCTAGCCAGATATTCTACAGGCACTAGCAGTCAGCTCAGGAAAGAAAGGCACTGTCTCAGGGAATGCCACCAGGCCCCTCCCTCACGACATGCCTTGAGGTCACATTGGCAGCAGGTGAGTCCTCCGGGGCCAAAAACTGATTGACATGAATCTTGAAGAAAGGCAGTATTCCAGGCAACTATATCATTTCTTTAACATAGATGAGGAGAACAAGGTAGGAGGAAAACATACTGTTTTGTTCAAGTCGTTTCTGAGCCTATTGGGGGAACCGACCTGAAGCCAGAGTCCAGCGGAAATCCATAGGATATGTACATCGCTTAAGACAAACATTTCCTTAGGAACAAAGGCATTGCTTAGCTCAAGGTTTGTCTGCGAAATGCTTACGCATCAGGAGATGGCTCCGAGTTGGGTTTCCACACACAAGAACATGCATGCAAAGGACAAGCCTGCACAGCCCATCTTCCCCCTTTCCCCACAGCCAGCAGCATTTCCAAGTGACCTCCTAAGGCCTTCCCCAAACTACAGGGGCACCTCTGGGTTTCCTGTTTCCCTCACTTCGAACACTTTTCTTTAAAAAAAAAAAAAAATCCCGCACACTTCTTGATAGAATGCCACAGTGGAAGGAAAACAGGCCTTCAATATTTAAACCTCCCTGTGCCAAACACTTGGAGCTTGGTTTGGTTTGGTTTTGTGTTGAATTACACCACCACATAATTTAAACTTTTTACAAGTTCTAATCATTCAGTTCCAAAATACCAAACTTTTATTGCACAAGGTCCCCTTGAAAAGGCCCACGCAGCAGGACAGCCACAGATTCGGCCATGAAAGGGCAGCAAGATGCCCTCCCCCCTTCTTTGCTGCCTGGGCGGCCACCAGGGTTTGAAATCCATGCACCCTACTAAGTTTCTAGGGTGCAATTCGTGGACCCTTCCCTTTCCCCTCCCAGCAGGTGCTCCAGGGCCCGCTGGCCTACAAAGTGCCAGAAGCAGAGCTGGGCCAGCCAGCCAAGATTCAGGGTTCTGTCCCTTGGACTTCCAGCGGACACTAGGCTGCTTGGGAAACCCGCGCAGACTCGGAGATTTTTCAGCAGAGGGGTGGAGCGGTAAAGGCCTTGACCCCAAAGGCGAGGCCTTTCTGCGACCGCCAGGTTGGGGAGCTCCGAGAATGTGCCAACAGAGGGCGGAATACGTGGTTCCCTGCTCCACGCAGTCCCAGTGCCCTGACCCGTGGTCCGCACCCCTCCGCTGCGCCCACTGGATGCCGATCCTTGGGGACCCAGGAGCGCACGAAATGGGCGTGCCCAGCCGCAATGGCGACCCCCGAGAGCACAACTGGGAAGCCCTCCCCCACCCCCGCCAGGAGCCGACCCCAGCCGAGACCGGACCCCGCCCCGCGCCTCCCGGGTTCGCCCCGCCCCTTCCGCGGTCCCGGTGCCTTCCCAGCCCAGTGCGGACTCCCGAGAGCACAACGGGGACCGCCCCCCACCCCCGCCACGACTCGATTCCTGACACGCGCAGCCCGGGTTCGCCCCGCCCCTGCCGCGCTCCTGTAGCCTTCCCAGCCACAGTGGGGACCCCGGAGAACACAACTGAGACCGCCCCCCACCCCCTCCGGACCGGAACCGCGACCCACGCCGCCAGGGTTCGCCCCACTCCTGGCGCGGCGCGCTGCTCACCTTCACCGGGGGCTCCCGGTGAGCCCCGCCCCCACGCCCGGTTCCAGGAGAGGCTCTGGCTACTGCCGCCAGTTCAAACAGGAGGACAATACATCCACCCCACAGGGACAATCCAAGCTGTCTATGATTTAGGGATCAAAGGAGGACTACAGCAAGGCAAGGTGACCTGACCTAGGAGGGCCATGAGAGTCTATAGAACCAGACAAAGTTGGTTACCAAGGAAACTTTTTTCCTTGGAACCGGGAAAGCTGGTTCTTTGCATATGCAATGACCAACAATTAGCTTGTTACCCAAGCCTGCCTCGCTGCCACCCCCACCCCCACCCCCATCCCCCACTCCCCAGGAGACTGGCTCAAAGAAATATTTTAAATCTCAGGTGGAAAACTGGAAGATGTCTTGTCTCTCTCTCTGGATTTAGGTATGTGTCAGTGTGAGCCTTGTGGTTTTTGATAATATTGCTCAAGTTCTGAGTTCTGATTTCAATGGTCTCAAGACAAGGCAGCCCTTCCAAATCAAACTGCTGGAAATACAAGAAAACATTGACCTAAATGAACGTCAGAGTCCCGTGAACTGGGAACTAGTCAATATGAAATATCTAGTATTTTTGGTTTTGCTCCTCCACTATAGACATGTCTAAGAGTCAACAACATTGAGCACAACATGTTCATAGTGCCTAGGTTTCCTTTGAGGTAAAAATTGCTCTATTGTTATATCTGTCACAAGCCTGTCAGCAAGAAAGTACCTAGAAACGACAACATCAAAAGTGAAAAATGTAAATGTGATATGAGCTTTTAGACAAACTCTTAACAATGATTATACTCTAAAATATCTGCCTCTCATAGTCTTGACTGAAGGCAGAGGAGAAGGGGACGACAGAGGATACAATGGTTGGATGGCATCACTGACCTGATGGAGATGAGTTTGAGCAAGCCCCTGGAGTTGGTGACGGACACGGAAGCCTGGCATCCTGCAGGCCACCGGGTCCCAAAGAGTCAGACACGTCTGAGCAACTGAACTGAACTGAACTGAAAAACGTTTCTCCAGGTGTTTTGGTTCCCCGAGTTTCTATCCTTGTGCTAAACTAAGTGACGACAGTGTATTTCATAGCTAGGTCATTTCCAAAGTAATGAAAGTTCTGAAAGGACCTCCCTTTTACACAGAAACAAAAGAGATTTTTGACTCTCCATGAATCTTGTCTGGCACCATCGTGACATGTTAAATGTAAGAAAGCAATTGTTTTGTTTTGTTTTGTTCTATTCTTGGGGGTGGGGGAAGGGAGTGCGCTATATTGAACGCCAATATAAAAGTCAGTTCTTGGTTGCTGAAGTGAAATGTATGACTTGTTTTTATAAGAAGGTATGTGGAATGCATTGACACTTGAGGAAGGAAAACGAAGTAGTTCTGTCTTACAGGTGGAAGTTTCAGGATGGGAGAAGCAAAGGAATGGGTACAGAATGGGATAAGGAGGTTGTAGCGAAAGTGGACCTCCAGAAAAGGGTTGTGTGCCTAGCAGAAGTTTTCTTGAGATGTTGAACTGCCTTTGCTAATGGAGTTTCAGTTTCTTTACCTCTTAAGTGATGTCTTCTAGGTTGACCTAGAACAGAAATCTTTGGTTAGCTTTGGCTACGTGGAGAAGTAGTGTTTCACGGTGACATATGTGATCCTACCTGACTGTTCTCAACCCTTTTGATTTCAATGCACTGCTTCTGCTGCTGCTGCTAAGTCGTTTCAGTCGTGTCCGACTCTGTGCGACCCCATACATGGCAGCCTACCAGGTCCCGCAGTCCCTGGGTTTCTCTAGGCAAGAACACTGGAGTGGGTTGCCATTTCCTCCTCCCATGAATGAAAGTGAAAATGAACGTGAAGTCGCTCAGTGGTGTCCGACTCTTAGCGACCCCATGGACTGCAGCCTACCAGGCTCCTCTGTCCGTGGGATTTTCCACGCAAGAGTCCTGGAGTGGGGTACCATTGCCTTCTCCCATATCTATGCAGAAGCCTGCCTAAATAATTGACTTCTAGCTAGCTTTGGGATGCCAATGACCATCCACCCTTACCAGGCAACAGAGAAGAGAAACCACTTACCACAGGAGGTCCTGGTAAAGGAACAAGGAACTAACAAGCTCCCACCAACCAGGATTCTGCAGAGGTCAACAAGAGGTCAGTAAGAGATGGCAGACTGCAGTCCAGAGGTCCTAGCGACTTCCATCTTGCAGCAGAGACCCAGAATAATCAAAACGAATTCATGTTGCAAAAAATAAGGACAGAAGTTCTTTGAGCACATGACTGAGTTTAGGGGTGAGGTAGTACATGTATGTGCCTGGAAAATCTTAAATATGAGAAAGGAAAGAAATTAAAGAAACTCTCAAGCTGTCCAAACTGATAAAAACGAATGATTACACAGTTTTCTCTGTATACATTAGCAGATAATAATCTGAAAAGGAATTTTAAAAAATTCCCTTTCAATAATGTCAACATGAATACAACACTTTGCCATGTATTAACGATGATGACAAGACTGGCACACTGGAAATTATACACCCTGGCTGAAAACTATCCTGAATACATGGACAGATATTCCATAATGATGGAAAGACTTAAGATGGCAATCACATGGAATGCATCTTCAATCTGAAATAAATATTCGATATGGTTTGATCGCTCAGAGCTTTTGTATCATCAATTGTTATTAAAGTATAAAAGAGATAGAGAAAGCTGCTGACTTAGTCTTGAGGCTGGATGTACACCCTGCTGGGTTCTAGCCAGGTATTCTACAGGCACTATCAGTCAGCTAAGGAAAGAAAGGCACTGTCTCAGGTAATTGCAGCAGGCCCCTCCCCCACGATATGCCTTGAGATAACATTGGCAGCAGGTGAGTCATCCCGGGCCAAAATTTGATAGACCTGAATCTTGAAGAAAGGCAGTATTCAAGGCAAATATATCATTTCCTTAATATAGATAAGGAGAACAAGCTAGGAGGAAAACATACTGTTTTTTTCAAGTTGCTTCTGAGCCTTTTGGGGGAACTGACCTGAAGCCAGAGTCTAGCGGAAATACATAGGATATTTATATCACTTAAGACAAACATTTCCTCAGGAAAAAAAAGCATTGCTTAGCTCAAAGTTTGTGTGCGAAATGCTTACACATCAGGAGATGGCTCGAGCTGGGTTTCCACACACAAGAACATGCATGCAAAGGACAAGCCTGCACAGCCAATCTGCCCCACCCCACAGCAAGCAGCATTTCCAAGTGACCTCCTTAGGCCTTCCCCAAACTACAGGGGCACCTCTGGGTTTCCTGTTTCCCTCACGTCAAACACTTTTCTTAAAAAAAAAAAAATATCCCGCACACTTCTTGATAAATGCCACAGTGGAAGGAAACAGGCCTTCAATATTAGGAACTCTATTTGAAAAACACTTGTAGCTTGGTTTTGTTTTAATTACACCACCACATAATTTAAACTTTTTACACGTTCTAATTATTCAGTTCCAAAACACCAAACTTTTCTTCCACAGGGTCCCCATGAAAAGGCCCACGCAGCAGGACAGCCACAGATTCTGACATGAAAGGGCAGCAAGGTACCCTCCCCCCTTCTTTGCTGCCTGGGCGGCCACCAGGGTTTGAAATCCATGCACCCTACTAAGTTTCTAGGGTGCAATCCGTGGACCCTTCGCTTTCCCATCCCAGTAGGTGCTCAAGGGCCCGCTGGCCTACAAAGTGCCAGAAGCAGGGCTGGGCCAGCCGGCCAGAGTTCAGGGTTCTGTCCCTTGGACTTCTAGCGGACACTAGGCTGCTTGGGAAACCCGCGCAGACTCTGAGACTTTTCAGCAAAGGGGTGGAGCGGTAAAGGCCTTGACCCCAAAGGCGAGGCCTTTCTGCGACCGCCAGGTTGGGGAGCTCCGAGAATGTACCAACAGACGGCGGAATACGTGGTTCCCTGCTCCACGCAGTCCCAGTGCCCTTACCAGTGGTCCGCAGCCCTCCGCTGCACCCACGGGATGGCGATCCTTGGGGACCCAGGAGCGGACGAAATGGGTGTTCCCAGCCTCAGTGGAGACCCCTGAGAGCACAACTGGGAAGCCCTCCCCATCCCCGCCAAGAGCCAACCCCGCCACAACCGGACCCCCTCCCCTCACGCCAGGGTTCGCCCCGCCCCTGCCGCGCTCCCGGCGCGTTCCCAGCCGCAGTGGCGACCCCCGGGAGCACAACTGGGACCGACCCCCACCTACAGCCATCGTAATCTCCACCCGCGCAGCCGGAGTTTACCCCGCCCCGGTGAGGTCCCAGCGCGTTTCCAGCCGCAGTGGCCACTTCCGAGAGCACTACTGGGACTGCTTCCCACCCCCTCCCGACCGGAAAACGGCCCCGCGCCGCCCGGTTTCGCCCCGCCCCTGCCTCGCTCGCGGTACATTTCCAGCCGCAGTGGGGACCCCCGAGAGCACAACTGGGACCGCTTCCCACCCCCTCCCGACCGGAAACCCGCCCCGCGCCGCCCTGTTTCGCCCCGCCCCTGCCACGCTCCCGGTACCTTACCAATTTCTAGCGTTCACGCCCGGATAGGAGCAGGATGTAGGAGTGTGGGAGATGTGTCTGGAGCCTGACAGCCTCAGCTCCGCTCTGGCCTGCCCTTTGGACCTAGGAGCCAGGCCAACTTGCAGAGGGCTTATTGCCCTATTGTATGCAAACTACCAAGGCCTACCGCAAGGAGAGCTCTGTCGGAGGGAAGGGAAGTGCCCCAGGCTGCGTTCCCAAGCTGTTGCTAGGCAACCCAGACTCAGCGCTAAACGGAGGGAATCAGGGTCCTAGTGCCCCAGTCTTTGGGAGGGAGCTCCACAGCCAGAGTGTTCCTCCGTTTGTGCCCAGAAAGCGCCTGCCAGACTGGGCTTCCCTGGAGCTCTGTTGCAGAGCAGAGACGTGTGGATGTGTTTTGGGGCCTTGACTTGTGCGTTTGGGCTCCCTAGCACAGCCCCAGCGTAGGGGAACCAGCCCCTTAGCAAAGAGCTCCAGGCAGTGCTTTGTGCCCAGGCCTGGATGCCCAGTCCCAGCACGCGGGAGAGATGAGTTAGGCCGTTGGCGGGTTCTTGCAAGCCTGTATTGGAAAGGACCGAATGAGCTTCACACCGGCGGAGCTGCAGATCTGTGCCCAGGCGCGATAGGACAGAGCCCCTGTCGAGATGCTGCTCTGCCTGAGCGAGCCTCGCCAAGCCCTTCCCAGCTTCTAGCTTTCGCGCAGGGGAAGGAACAGACTGCGGAAGTGGGGGAGACGTGACTGGCGGGCGCCTTACTGGCCTCAGCTCCGCTCTTCCCTTCCCTTTGCACCTATGATCCATGCCTCCTTGCAGAGGGCTTAGGTCCCGAAGGAGAGCTCTGTCAGAGGGAAGGGAAGCGCCCCAGGCTGCATTCCCAGCTGTTGCTTAGCCACCCAGACTCAGCGCTGCACAGGGGGAATCAGGCTCTCTGTGCCCCTATGTTGGGCATGCAGCTTCACACACAGGTGTGTCTCCGTAGGAATCAAGAAAGTTCCTGACAGAGTGAGGTTCACTAGAGCTATACTAAAGAGCAAAGACTTGTCCATGTGGTCTTGCCTTCTCCTGTGCGTTTGGGTCTCCGGGCTCGCCCCCAGCTCCGTGGAAACAACCCCTGAGAAAATATCTTCAAGATCTGCTTTTCCCAGTGTCTGGGAACTGGGGTTCGTAGGAGGATAGAAAAGCACGCCTCCATCGGGAACGAAAAGGCAGCCAACCTGCCTGTGATTTGAAGCCTCTATTTGGAAGGAATGGGTTAGCTTCTCCTAAAGGAGACCTCCAGATCTGCTCAGAAGTCGGTAATTCCAGAGGCAGGGTGCTGGTTCCTGATTGCCCTTTGCTAGCCTTGCAAAGACATTCCTAGGTTCTAGAGTTATTTTCCATGAAGGAGCAGGCTTCGGGAATGTGTCAGACGGGACTGGCTCCTTATTGGCCTCAGCTCAGCTATTGCCTTTCCATTCAAACTAGGACAAGGGCCTACTTTATGAAGGGTAAGGGTCTTCTTCTTTGCCAACTGCCAAGGGCTACAGCAATGAGACCTCTGTCAAGGCGAGGGAAGCCTAAGAGGATGGATTCTCAAGCAGGTGCTTTGCCACAAAGCATCAGCACCCCATGGAGAGAATCAAGCTCCCTGTGCCCCAATGTTGGGAGTGTAGCTTCACACACAGAGTTGTCTCTATAGGAGCCAAGAATTTTCCTGAGAGATTAGGTTCACTAAACCTCTCCTACAGAGCATAGACCTGTCCATGTGGTTTTGCCTTCCCCTGTGAGTTGGGTCCCCGAGGTCCGCCACACATCCGGGGAAACTGTGCCTGAGAAAAGATCTCCAGGAACTGCTTCACTGAGGCTGGGAAACGCTGTTCACAGGAAGTAAGGCAAGCGAATCTCCTGCAGAGAAAAAGAGGCCTTACTGTCCCTGGAGGAGCAGGCTGCCAGAGTGTGTGAAACCTGACTGCTGCCTTACTGGCCTCAGCTCCGCCATTGCCTGTTCATCCGAGCTAGGACCCAGGCCTACTTGGAGAAGCGTTTGGGTGCGGATTTCTACAAAGTGCCAAGGGCTACAGCAGTGAGAATTCTCTCAGCGGTAAGGGAGAGCACTGTATGGATTCTCAAGCTGTTTTCTGAACGACAGCATCAAAATGAACAGAGAGAATCAGGCTCTCTGTCCCCCTATGTTAGGTATGCAGCTTCACACACACAGGTGTCTCTATAGGAGCCAAGAATGCTCCTGAGAGATGAGGTTCACTAGAGGTCTGCTGCAGAGCATAGACGTCTCCATGTGGTCTTGCCTTCCCCTGTGGCTTTGGGTCTCCGGGCTCGGCCCCAGCTCCGTGGAAACAACCCCTGAGAAAATATCTTCAAGATCCACTTTTCCCAGAGGCTGGGAACTGGGGTTCATAGGAGGAGAGAAAAGCAAGCCTCCTTCGGGCACGAAAGGCAGCCAACCTGCCTGTGTTTTGAAGCCTCTATTTGGAAGGAATGGGTTAGCTTCTCCTAAAGGAGACCTCCAGATCTGCTCAGAAGTCGGTAATTCCAGAGGCAGGGTGCTGGTTCCTGACTGCCCTTTGCCAGCCTTGCAAAGACATTCCTAGATTCTAGAGTTATATTCCATGAAGGAGTAGGCATCGGGAATGTGTCAGACGGGACTGGCTCCTTATTGGCCTCAGCTCAGCTATTTCCTTTCCATTCAAACTAGGACAAGGGCCTACTTTATGAAGGGTAAGGGTCTTCTTCTTTGCCAACTGCCAAGGGCTACAGCAATGAGACCTCTGTCAAGGCGAGGGAAGCCTAAGAGGATGGATTCTCAAGCAGGTGCTTTACTACAAAGCATCAGCACCCCACGGAGAGAATCAAGCTCCCTGTGCCCCAATGTTGGGAGTGTAGCTTCACACACAGAGTTGTCTCTATAGGAGCCAAGAATTTTCCTGAGAGATTAGGTTCACTAAACCTCTCCTACAGAGCATAGACCTGTCCATGTGGTTTTGCCTTCCCCTGTGAGTTGGGTCCCCGAGGTCCGCCACACATCCGGGGAAACTGTGCCTGAGAAAAGATCTCCAGGAACCGCTTCGCTGAGGCTGGGAAACGCTGTTCACAGGAAGTAAGGCAAGCGAATCTCCTGCAGAGAAAAAGAGGCCTTACTGTCCCTGGAGGAGCAGGCTGCCAGAGTGTGTGAAACCTGACTGCTGCCTTACTGGCCTCAGCTCCGCCATTGCCTGTTCATCCGAGCTAGGACCCAGGCCTACTTGGAGAAGCGTTTGGGTGCGGGTTTCTACAAAGTGCCAAGGGCTATAGCAGTGAGAATTCTCTCAGCGGTAAGGGAGAGCATTATGTGGATTCTCAAGCTGTTTTCTGAACGACAGCGTCAAAATGAAGAGAGAGAATGAGGCTCTCTGTGCCCCTATGTTAGTTACGCAGCTTCACACACAGAGGTGTCTCTATAGGAGCCAAGAATGTTCCTGAGAGATGAGGTTCACTAGAGGTTTGCTACAGAGCATAGACCTGTCCATATGGTTTTGCCTTGCCCTGTGAGTTGGGTCCCCGAGGTCCGCCCCAGCTCAGGGAAAGGAGCCCCTGAGAAAAGATCTCCTGGGACCGCTATTCCCCCAGGCTGGCAAGCCTCCTGCAGGGCACAACAGGCCTTACTGTCCCTGGACGATCAGGCTGCAAGAGTGTGTGAGACCTGACTGGTGCCTTACTGACCTCAGCTCCGCCATTGCATGTTCCTCCGAACTAGGACCCAGGCCTACTAGGAGAAGGGTTTGTGTATGGATTTCTAAATACTGCCAAGGGGTATAGCAATGAGAACTGTGTCACGGGTAAGGAAGGGCATTGTATGGATTTTCAAGCTGTTGTTTGAACGACAGCTTCAAAGCTGCACAGAGAGAATCAGACTCTGTGTCTCCATGTTCGGTACACAGCTTCACAGACAGGGGTGTCTCCATAGGAAACAAGAAGGTTCCTGACAGAGTGAGGTTCACTAGAGCTCTCCTAGAGAGCAAAGACTTGTCCATGTGGTTTTTCTTCCCCTGTGCGTTTGGGGCTCCAGGCTCGGCCCCAGCTCCGTGGAAACAAACCCTGAGAAAAGATCTTCAAGATCCGCTTTTCCCAGAGGCTGGGATGTGGGGTTCATAGGAGGCGGGAAAAGCAGGTCTCCTTCAGACAGCAAGAGGCAGCCAAGCGGCCTGCGTTTGGAAGCCCCTATTTGGAAGAATGGGTTAGCTTCTCCCAAAGGAGACCTCCAGATCTGCTCAGAAGTCGGTAATTCCAGAGGCAGTGTGCAGGGTCCTGACTGCCCTTTGCCAGCCTTGCAAAGACATTCCTAGATTCTACTGTTATCTTCCTGAAGAAGCAGGCTTCAGGAATATATCAGACTTGACTGGCGCCTTATTGGCCTCAGCTCAGCTATTGCCTTTCCATTCAAACTAGGACAAGGCCCTATTTTATGAAGGGTAAGGGTCTTCTTCTTTCCAAACTGCCGAGGGCTACAGCAATGAGACCTCCGTAAATGCGAGGGAAGTGTAAGCGGATGGATTCTCAAGAAGGTTCTTTGCCACCAAGCATCAGCACCCCACGGAGAGAATCAGGCTCCATTTGCCCCTATGTGGGGGTGTGTAGCTTCACACACAGTGGTGTCTCTACAGGAGCCAAGAATGTTCCTGAGAGATGAGGTTCACAAGAGCTCTCCTACAGAGTGCTCACCTATCCATGTGGTTTCGCCTTCCCCTGTGAGTTGGGTCCCCGAGGTCCGCCCCAGCTCCGGGAAAACAGCCCCTCAGGAAAGATCTCCAGGAACAGCTTTTCGCCCAGGCTGGGAAAAGCTGTTCACAGGAAGTAAGGCAAGTGAGCCTCCTGCAGAGAAAAAGAAGCCTTACTGTCCATGGAGGAGCAGGCTGCCAGAGTGTGTGAAAACTGACTGGTGCCATACTGGTCTCAGCTCCGCCATTGCTTGTTCCTCCGAACTGGGACTCAGGCCTACTTGGAGAAGGGTTTAGGTGCAGATTTCTACAAACTGCCAAGGGCTACTGCAATGAGAACTCTCTCAGAGGTAAGAGCGAGAATTGTATGGATTCTCAAGCTGTTTTCTGAACGACAGCATTAAACCTTCACAGAGAGAATCAGGCTCTCTGCCCCCATGTTGGGTACGCAGTTTCACACACAGAGGTGTGCCCATAGGAGCCAAGAACGTTCGTCAAAGACTGAGGTTCACTAGAGCTCTCTTAGAGAGCAAAGACTTGTTCATGTGGTTTTGCCTTCCCCTGTACGTGTGGGTCTCCGGGCACAGCCCCAGCTCCGTGGAAACAACCCCTGAGCAAAGATCTCCAAGATCTGCTTTTCCCCCATGCTGGGAACCAGGGATCATCGGAGGCAGGAAAAGCAAGCCTCCTTCGGGCAAGAAGAGGCAGCCAACCGGCCTGTGTTTGGAAGCCTATATTTGCAAGGAATGGGTTAGCTTCTCCAGAACGAGACCTCCAGATCTGCTCAGAAGATAGATATTCCAGAGGCAGGGTCGAGGTTCCTGACTGCCCTTTGCCAGCCTTGCAAAGACATTCCTAGATTCTAGCGTTATTTTCCATGAAGGAGCAGGCATCGGGAATATGTCAGAGTTGACGGGTGCCTTACTGGCCTCAGCTCAGCTATTGCCTTTCCTTTCAAACTAGGATCAGGGCTTACTTGGTAAAGGGTAAGGGTCTGCTGCTTTCCAAACTGCCAAGAGACACAGCAATGAGACCTCTGTCAAGGCGAGGGAAGCGTAAGCGGATGGCTTCTCAAACAGGTGCTTTGCCACAAAGCATCAGCACCCCACGGAGAGAATCAGGCTCCCTGTGCCCCTATGTTCGGTGTGTAGCTTTACACACAGAGGTGTCTCTGTACGAGCCAGGAATGTTCCTAAGAGATGGGACTCACTAACGTCTCCTACAGAGCATAGACCTGTCCATGTGGTTTTGCCTTCCCCTGTGAGATGGGTCCCCGAGGTCCACCCCAGCTCTGGGGATAGAGCCCCCGAGAAAAGATCTCCAGGAACCGCTTTTCGCCCAGGCTGGGAAACGCAGTTCACAGGAGGCAAGGCAAGCGAGCCTCCTGCAAGGAAAAAGAGGCCTTACTGTCCCTGGAGGAGCAGGCTGCCAGAGTGTGTGACACCTGACTGGTGCCTTATTTGCCTCAGCTCCGCCATTGCATGGCCATCCAAACCAGGACCCAGGCCTACTTGGAGAAGGGTTTGGGTGCGGATTTGTAAAAACTGCCAAGGGCTACAGCAATGAGAACTCTCTCAGAGGTAAGGGAGAGCATTGTATGGATTCTCAAGCTGTTGTTTGAACGACAGCTTCAAAGCTGCAAAGAGAGAATCAGGCTCTGTGTGCCCCCTTGTTGGGTACGCAGCTTCACACACAGAGGTATCCCCTTAGAATCCAAGACTTTCCTCACATACTGAGGTTAACTAGAGTTCTCCTACAGAGCAAAGACTTGTCCATGTGGTTTTGCCTTCCTCTGTGCGTGTGGGTCTCCAGGCTCGGCTCCAACTCAGTTGAAATAGCCCCTGAAAAAAGATCTCCAAGAACCACTTTTCCCACAGGCGGGAAGCAGAGTTCACAGGAAGCGGAACAAGCAAGCCTCCTTCGGGCAAGTAGAGGCAGCCAACTAGCCTGTGTTTGGAAGCCTCTATTTGGAAGGAATGGGTTAGCTTCTCCTAAAGGAGACCTCCAGATCTGGTCAGAAGTCAGTAATTCCAGAGGCAGGGTGCTGGTTCCTGACTGCCCTTTGCCAGCCTTGCAAAGACATTCCCAGATTGTAGAGTTATTTTCCATGAAGGTGCAGGCTACGGGAGTATGTCAGACTTGACAGGCGCCTTATTGGCCTCAGCTCAGCTATTACCTTTCCATTCAAACTAGGACAAAAGCCTACTTTATGAAGGGTAAGGGTCTTCTTCTTTGAAAACTGCCAAGGGCTACAGCAATGAGACCTCTGTCAAGGCGAGGGAAGCCTAGGTGGACGGATTCTCAAGCAGGTGCTTTGCCACAAAGCCTCAGCACCTCAGGGAGAGAATCAGGCTCCATTTGCCCCTATGTTGGGTGTGTAGCTTTACACACAGAGGTGTCTCTATAGGAGCCCAGAATGTTCCTGAGAGATGAGGTTCACTAGAGCTCTCCTACAGAGCATAGACCTGTCCATGTGGTTTTGCCTTCCCCTGTGAGTTGGGTCCTCGTGGTCCTCCCCAGCTCCGGGGAAGGAGCCCCTGAGAAAAGATCTCCAGGGACCACTTTTCCCCCAGGTTGGGAAACGCAGCTCACAGGAGGCAAGTCAAGTGAGCCTCCTGCAGGGAAAAAGAGGCCTTACTGTCCCTGGACGATCAGGCTGCCAGAGTGTGTGACACCTGACTGGTGCCTTATGGCCTCAGCTTCGCCATTGCATGTTCCTCCGAACTAGGACCCAGGACTACTAGGAGAAGGGTTTGGGTGCAGATTTCTAAAAACTGCCAAGGGCTACAGGAATGAGAACTCTGTCACGGGTAAGGAAGAGCATTGTATGGATTTTCAAGGTGTTTTTTGAACGACAGCTTTAAAGCTACACAGAGAGAATCAGGCTCTCTGTGCCCCCATGTTGGGTACGCAGCTTCGCACACAGGGGTGTCTCCATATGAATCAAGAATGTTCCTGACAGACTGAGGTTCACTAGAGCTCTCCTAGAGAGCAAAGACTTGTCCATGTAGTTTTTCTTCCCCTGTGCGATTGGGTCTCCGGGCTTAGCCCCAGCTCCGTGGAAACAACCCCTGAGAAAAGATCGTCAAGATCCGCTTTTCCCAGAGCCTGGGAAGCTGGGTTCATAGGAGGCAGGAAAAGCAAGCCTCCTTCGGGCACGAAGTGGCAGCCTACCGGCCTGTTTTTGGAAGTCTCAATATGGAAGGAATGAGTTAGAGTCTCCTAAAGGAGACCTCCAGATCTGCTCAGAAATCGGTAATTCCAGAGGCAGGGTGCAGGCTCCTGACTGCCCTTTGCCAGCCTTGCAGAGACATTCCTAGATTCCAGCGTTATTTTCCATGAAGGAGCAGGCTTCGGGAATATATCAGACTTGACTGGCGCCTTATTGGCCTCAGCTCAGCTCTTGCGTTTCCTTTCAAACTAGGACAAGGGCCCACTTTATGAAGGGTAAGGGTCCTCTTCTTTCCAAACTGCCAAGGGCCACAGCAATGAGACCTCTGTGAAGGCGAGGGAAGCCTAAGTGGATGGATTCTCAAGCAGGTGCTTTGCCACAAAGCATCAGCACCCCAAGGAAAGAATCTGGCTCCATTTGCCCCTATGTTGGGTGTGTAGCTACACACACAGAGGTGTCTCGATAGGAGCCAAGAATGTTCCTGAGAGAGGAGGTTCGCTAGAGATCTCCTACAGAGCATAGACCTGTCCATTTGGTTTTGCCTTCCCCTGTGAGTTGGGTCCCCGAGGTCCGCCCCAACTCCGGGGAAACAGCCCCTGAGAAAACATCTCCAGGATCAGCTTTCCGCCCAGGCTGGGAAATGCTGTTCACAGGAAGTAAGGCAAGCGAGCCTCCTGAAGGGAAATAGAGGCCTTACTGTCCCTGGAGGAGCAGGCTGCCAGAGTGTGTGACACCTGACTGGTGCCTTACTGGCCTCAGCTCCGCCATTGCATGTTCATCTGAACTTGAACCCAGGCCTACTTGGAGAAGTGTTTGTGTGCCGGTTTCCAGAACCTGCCAAGGGCTACAGCAATGATAACTCTCTCAGTGGTAAGGGAGAGCATTCTATGGATTTTCAATTTGTTGTTTGAACGACAGCGTCAAAGCTGCACAGAGAGAATCAGGTCTCTGTGTCTCTATGTTGGCTATGCAGCTTCCCACACAGAGATGTCCCCGTTGGAGCCAAGAACATTCCCCATAGACTGAGGTTCACTAGAGCACTCCTAGAGAGCAAAGACTTGTCCATGCGGTTTTCCCTTCCCCTGTGCGTGTGGGTCTCCGGGATCGGCCCCTGCTCCGTGGAAACAGCCTCTGGGAAAAGATCTCCAAGAACCTCTTATCCCCCAGGCTGGGAAGCGGAGTTCGCAGGAGGTGGGATAAGCAAGCTTCCTTTGGCAAGAAGAGACAGCCAACCGGCCTGTGTTTGGAAGCCTATATTTGCAAGGAATGGGTTAGTTTCTCCTGACCGAGACCTCCAGATGTGCTGAGAAGATAGAAATTCCAGAGGCAGGGTCGAGGTTCCTGACTGCCCTTTGCCAGCCTTGCAAAGACATTCCCAGATTCTAGCATTATTTTCCTTGAAGGAGCAGGCATCGGGAATATGTCAGACTTGACTGGCGCCTTACTGGCCTCAGCTCAGCTACTGCCTTTCCATTCAAACAAGGACAAGGGCCTACTTGGTGAAGGGTAAGGGTCTGCTTCTTTCCAAACTGCCAAGGACTACAGCAATGAGACCTCTGTCAAGGTGAGGGAAGCCTATGCGGATGGATTCTTAGCAGGTGCTTTGCCACAAAGCATCAGCACCCCACGGAGAGAATCAGACTCCCTTTGCCACTATGTTGGGTGTGTAGCTTCACGCACAGAGGTGTCTCTGTAGAAGCCAAGAATGTTCCTGAGAGATGAGGTTCACTAGAGCTCTCCTACAGAGCATAGACCTGTCCATGTGGTTTTGCCTTCCCCTGTGAGTTGGGCCCCTGAGGTCCGACCCAGCTCCAGGGAAACAGCCCCTGAGAAAAGATCTCCAGGAACAGCTTTTCGCCCAGGCTGGGAAACGCAGTTCACAGGAGGCAAGGCAAGTGAGCCTCCTGCAGGGAAAAAGAGGCCTTACTGCTCCTGGACGATCAGGCTGCAAGAGTGTGTGAGACCTCACTTGTGCCTTACTGGCCTCAGCTCCGCCATTGCCTGTTGTTCCGAGCTAGGACCCAGGACTACTCGGAGAAGGGTTAGGGTGCGGATTTCTACAAACTGTCAAGGACGACAGCAATGAGAATTCTCTTAGCGGTAAGGGAGAGCATTGTATGGATTCTCAAGCTGTTGTTTGAATGACAGTTTCAAAGCTACACAGAGAGAATCAGGCTCTCTGTTCCCCTATTTTGGCTGTGCAGCTTCACACTCAGAATTTGACTCTGTTGGAGCCAGAAATATTCCTGAAAGACTTAGGCTCACCAAAGCTGTCCTCCAGAGCAAAGACATTGGATATGGTTTTGCCTTCCCTTGTCAGTATGGGACCCCTAGCTTGGCCCCAGCTCCGGGGATACAGCCTCTGAAAAAAAATCTTCCAAGAAGCGATTTTCCTCCAGGCTGTTAAGCGGAATTCGCAGTTTGCAAGTTAAGGAAGCCTGCTTCGTGGAAGAGCAAGCAGCCAACTGGCCCTGTGTTAGGAAGCCTGTATTTGGAAGGAATGGGTTAGCTTCTACAGCGGGAGAACCTCAGATCTGCTCAGGGGACTGAAATATTAGAGTCAGGGTCGAGGTTCTCCCCTGTCCTTTGGGCTCCTTGCAAAGACATTCCTAGCTTCTAGCGTTAGTGTCCCTGTAGTAGCAGGCTGCGGGAGCGTGTGATAAATGACTGCCTCGTTCCTGTCCTCAGCTCCACTATTGACTTTCTATTCGAACTAGAACCCAGGCCTACTTTGAGAGGGGTTAGGGTCCAGTGTTTTCAAACTGCCAAGGGCTACGGCAATGCGAGCTCTGTCAGAGGTAAGAAAAGAGCAATTGGTTGGATTCTTCAGCTGCTGCGTGGCTGCACAGCTTCCGCGCCGCATGGAGAGCATGAGGCTCCTTGTGGCCCTATTTTGGGTATGCAGCAACATGCACACAGAGTGTCTGTGTTCACTTATGTACAGGCTTATGTACACTAGAGCTCTCCTAGAGAGCAAAGACATGTGGATGTGGTTTTGCCTTTCCCTATGAGTTTGGGTCTCTTACCTCGGCCCCAGCCCCGGGGAAACAGCCCCTGAGAAAATACTTACAATAAGTGTTTTGTCCATCAGCTGGAAAGCGAAGTTCACAGAATGCATGTAAATGAAGCCTCCCTTGTGGAAGGAGAGGCAGCCAACTGGTGTGTGTTTGCAAGCATGTATTTGGAAGGAACGGGTTAGCTTCTACAATGGGAGACGTCCAGATCTACTCAGAGGACCGAAACTCAGAGTCAGGGCTGAGCATCTCGCGTGTCATCTGTGAACCATGTAATGACATTCCTAGGTTATAGTGGCATTGCCCATGAAGGAGCAGGCTGCGGCACTCTGTCAGACATGTTTGGGTGCATTACTCTGGTCAGCTCCACTATTTCCTTTCATGTACATTTTGGTCTCTAGGCCCGGTATCAAGGGGTGCACACAGGGTGTTTTCTCGCAGGATCCAAGAATGTTCCAGACAGTCCTAGGCTCACTAGCTGTTGCTAGGTCGCACATTATGCTATACTTATTGTTAACAGTAAAAATACTATTGGAGCTCTAATTATTTTTTTTCTTTTTACTTGCAATGCTAGTGATAGAACCAAAGGCTGCTATCTATATCAAACAAGAGAAACGTAAAGGAAACTAAACAATTTTATGGAATCACATTGCCGTGGTCCTATACAGTAAACTAGAAATTCAAGGGACATGATTTTTCTGAATGCAGGAGACTCCAGTTTCATTCCTGGGTCCGGAAGATTCCCTGGAGAAGGCACAAGCTACCACTCCAGTATTCTGGCCTAGAGAATGCCATGGGCTGTATAGTACATGGGGTCACAGAGTCAGGCACCACTGAGCCACTTTCACTTTCACATGCGGGTATTATGTAAAAAAAAATGTGGTAACAGATCTAGAACCTTTGGCAAGCTAACGAATGAGTAATCTAAATATGGATAATCAACTTTGTCCTGCATGGTGATTACTGTCCGGTATTTGCTTTGAGAGCAGTTGAACTCCTCATTATTAAAGAGAAGTAATCCTTTCCTCTTTGAAACATTTGTGAACCATTCAGTTGGGTGTGGTGAATAAAATACTTAAGGATCTAATACATAAAAATGCAATAGACAAAGCACATTATATTTTCGCTCCCTTTCTCAAAGGATGGAATATTTTGTATTTGCCCTGATTTTATGTCTTGACTTCATGCACCATTGTATAGTGACATTTTTAGTTGAAATACAGTAGGACTAAAAATATTGATAGAATACTAATAAATCATGTTGGTAAGTGTGGTTGTCACATAGGATTCACAGGAGATTTAAATTCACAGTTGTCAACGTAAAAGATTCATGCTATTTAGCTTCTTCATGAATCTATACCACAAAGGAAGAGCTTTTCGCAACATATTTCATGGAGGGAACTACAAGGATGATAGGCGTAATACTATGTGTCAACTCATGGATTTCTAAGCATTGCTCACAATACAGATCTGCTTTTCAACATCAGGGTTCTTTCAGTGTCCTTGAACAGCATTTGTTTTTCTGTTCAGTTCAGTTCAGTCGCTTGATCGTGTCCGACTTTTTGCAACCCCCATTGAACCGCAGCACGCCAGACCTCCCTGTCCATCCCCAGAGTTTACCCAAACTCATGACCATTGGGTCGCTGATCCGCTGTCGTCCCCTTCTCCTCCTGTCTTCAGTCTTTCCCAACATCAGGGTCTTTTCAAATGAGTCAGCTCTCCAAAAACTGGAGTTTCAGCTTCACTATCAGTTCTTCCGATGAACACCCAGAACGGATTTCCTTTAGGATGGACTGGTTGGATTTCCTTGAAACCCAAGGGACTCTCAAGAGTTTTCTCCAACACCACAGTTCGAAAGCATCCATTCTTCTGCGCTCAGCTTTCTTTATAGTTCACCTGTATATTCTGTATACAGAAGAAAAACACTCATGAGTATAAAACTTGTTCACATAAAACGAGTGTATGAATTGTTATCTTCCCGACCCAGGGATCAAACCCACATCACTTCCATATCCTGCACTGGTAGGCAGAGTATTTACTGACCGTGCCGCCTAGGAATCGATACACATTTCAAGAACCACTGCCATCAGCTTCTCCTGTTCATGACCGAAGTAGGAGAAAGAACGCTGGAAGAAGTACCCATAAGCATATTATTTAGTCAAGGAACTGTTGTTATGCTGGATACTCCAGTTATTACTGGGACAAGTCAGTTCCTCCAATGATGATGGGTATACCTGAAAAATTCTTACAAATTCATGGGATGCGATGTCTCTATGATCAATGTGTTCATCTTATGCTACTGCTTCAGGTAGACCTACTTCAGCATGAAGGACTGCACTTGAAGGGATGCCTACTATTCCAGCTCAAGCAACAGATACTGACGTGCAGATCACTGTCCTTTGTTGAACAGGATCAGCAGTTTGTCAACATAGGTAACACGCCAGAGCAAGCCTTGGGATGCAACTCTGAAAACAGGCTAGGCCCTCTTTTCCCCAAGCCCTGCGATAAAATACGAATCCAAAAAAGAAAAATAGCAACGATTTTGTCAGGACTTCCTCGCTTTTGTGTTCTGGATGGCAAGAAGCACACACTGAGGCCAGATGACTGCAGGATTTAATTGTGAGCTAACATTGGGTGGGGTGGAAGCTCATCACTCTAGGAAGAATGTGGCTAAACTAAACCGTTTGACTTTCATTCACTTCATGTGCATAGAGTTCCATAATCCTTCGTTAAGGAATTCAGTAAGTTGTACTTCCTTACCCCTTCACCATCTCTTGGTTTACACGAATGTAAGTTCCTAGTCCAGCACTTATTTATACAACGCGTGTTACAGGTAGTAGTAGTGCATAAATGATGATGAGCAATGACAGGAAGTTTATTTCTTCTCTGTTCGACTTCTCTATTTTTATACAACCAAGCAGTGAAATATACTTACGAATGTGAATATTTTAGTGGTGTGTAGAAATACACAGTGTTGGCACAATAATTATCAGGGTATTGTGTCTTTTTCATATATTCCTTTGGAGATTCTGTTCCATTATACGCTATCATAAGACATTCAATACAGTTTCTGAAACTATAGAGTAGGTCCTTGTGGTTTCTTTCATACGTAGTACTATGTAGTTGTTAATACTTCAAACAAAAACTGGTACACAAGTATTCATAGCGACCTTATTCACAATAGCCCAAAGGTAGAACCTATTCAAGTGTCCATCGGTGGGTGAATGAATATGCATCACAGGGTATATTCAAAAGCTTGAACAGTATTCTACCATACAAAAAGATAAACTGAAATGGTTCTGCCACTGCACAAGACACTACAGAAATTACTCCAAAACTAACACATGGAACAAACAGATATTTCAATTCTAATTCATGCTATGTACCCAAAAGGTTTGGAAAAGGGGCTGAAAAAATGCATATTGCTCCAGTCATAGTCACAACAGCATGATTCACACTGGCCAACAAACAGAGGCAATCTAAGTGTCCATGGACAGCCAGTTCCATAAACAAACTGTGGTAGACACACAATGGAATCTGATTCGGCCCTTCAAAGTCGGTAATTCTGACAATGCCACAATGTGGACGAACCTTATGGTCATTATATTAAGTGAAATAAACCAGACCAAAATAGGAGAAACGTTCTGTGATTCCACTAGTATGACATATCCAAACAAGTCAAGTCCAAAGCCAGAAGAAGCAGAAAGTGATTCCCAGGGATCTAAGACAGTTCATGTTTCACAGAACCCGCCCAGTTTCCCTTGGGGAAACTGACTTCTCATGACATCTCCAAAAATAATTGGAAGCCATATCCAGTCAAATGAATGTAGACATAATTTTATAATGTACACCAACCTCACTCAAACGTCTCAACAGACAAAAGGCAAAATTGTATCTATGGTAACTCAGCTTTGTTTAAAACTGTATCTACACTACCTTAGTTTTGCTTATGAAATTTAACCAAAACAAAACAAAACACTAAAGTCTATCCAAAAACGGACATAAAAATTATAACATGAACTTTAAAAAATTATAAATTTAAACTGTGAAAAACCTCATTCACACAACTTAAACACAAGCCACAGAAAAATGTATTGACAAAATACATATATGATAAAGGATCGTACTCCAAATATACCAAAATATCTGGAACAAACAACCTCATTAAAAGTGTATAAATCTGAATGCCTGGCCAAAGAAAAGATACAGATAGTAAATCAGCATATCAAAAATACTCAAAATCATATATCATTAGGAAATTACAATCTAAAACAGCAGTGAAGTAGCACTGCACACCTATTAGATCCAGTAAGCTCAAAAAGGGGAAGGGGGCACGGGGCTTCTCTGGTGGGTCAGTGGTAAAGAATCTGCGTGAAGGACACTCAGGTTCGATCCCTTACCCAGGAAGATCCCACCTGCCAGAGAAATTTAGCTGGATTTTTCCACAGCTAAACAAGGCTCACCTGTGACCTGAACACTACACGCCTAGCACTTACTAAACAGCTTTGAAAAAGTGTCCAGGCAAAAAATATCACACAATTATACACAGCAGCTCTACTTCTAACAGTTAAAAACTTTCAAATATCAGGATGTCTTCGGGCGATGACTGTGTAAGCAAATTGGGATACATCCAAAGTGAAGGGGAGCAAATGCCACCCCAAAATATACCACTTCAGCATGAGAATTAGTTGTACCTAATTAACTTTCTTTTCTTTAAGAGGACACATGCTCATCTCTGACACCCAAGTTCAAGACGGCTCTTCTGTGAGTCACATTTACAAGAGAAATCTCATTTCAAAGGAATCCTCGGTATATACCAGATAGAAGGATGACAGTCTTGTGAAACTCTCTTTTTTTTTTTTTAATCAATAGGGAAAGCTAAGATGTAAATCTGTACAACAACCATACCCTGCATTTTCTTTGGTTTTATTTTTATTAAACATAGTTTTTTTTTTTTTTTTTGTATTTGGCTGCACCAGATCGACCTTCGCTGAGGCCAGCCAGATATCGTTGTGGCATGGGAAATCTAGTTCTCGGATCAGGGATTGAATCTGGGCCTCCTTCTTTGGGAGTGTCCAATCTTAGCTACTGGACCACCAGGAAGCCCCTGATTTGGTTTAAGATGACGATGGTATCTAAGGTGATATCTTGGGCCATTTCAGTCACTGACTCAGTTTCTTGAGTTTCTTCAAAGCACGCACAAGGTACACATTATTAAACCGGTTTGCAAAACAAGGAAAGGTAGTTCATACTACAACACTGTATGCTTACAAATATCTAAATGGTAAATGGCATGTTATTTATTTTTAATTACTGTGCAGAAAAAAAAAAGAATGCAGGATTCACACATTTTACAACATGAATAAACATTAAAATCATCTTTAGTGAAAAATATCCATATAGAAAAGGCCACACAGATCCCATATTCACCGTCTGCTTTGAATTTATCAAATTTGTCCAAATCACTGAAAATCTCAGTAACATTCTTAAAAAAAAAAAGATGGGAAGAAAAGTTATATTCATACAATTGAACAATTACTGAAAGGGAAGTGGGGCTGTGGATTACATTATACTGTAGAAACCATATGATGTCCTGATTTTGGAGACTATGTGCAGGTTCTGCAGGAGAATGCACCCATTTTAGATAAAACACATAGACTGTTTTAGATGATGTGGCAAATGTGAGCACTTTTTCCCTTTGTTAGAAGTTTTCTGTACATTTTACCCGGAAAGGAAATTATGTTTCAAAACAAACAAGTCAGATGAGACAGGCATGAAAATTTTCTATAGAGTTCAGACTTACCCAGGCAAAGTTCAAGGAAAGCTGTGATGCTCCACTGCCCTTGAAGGAGTCCAAATGGAATGAAGAAGTACTGTGGGAAGTCTATTAGTAACCACCATGCCTTGGGTCTGCGGGAGAAACAGATTTTATAAATAAAAATTTCCCCATAACTTCACAAAAAGTTGTTAGACTACATTCAGTAAAGTTTAAAAATTTCTGATCAATTGACAATCATATAAAGTACTACAACTTACAATCCCAATCAATATACAAAATTCACTTGCATTTGTGTACACTAATACCAATCAGAAAAAAAATAAGAAAATCCCACTTATAATTGCATCCAAAAGAATAAAACATTTATCAACAAACTTAATCAAGGACATAAAAGACCAGCAGTCAGAAAACTAGAAAGCACTGATAAAGAAACCAAAGAAAAGACAAATAACCAGAAAACTATTCCACGCTCAGGCACTGGAACAATGAGGAATTAAAATGTCCATTGCAAACAAAGCCATCAACAAATACACTGACTGAAATCAGAAAATGTTATTGAATTCCCTTTTTCACAGAAACATAAATACTCCTACTAGTAGGCTGCTAATATTGAACAGGACCTTAAAGGGCCAAGAAGACTGAGAAAGAAGAACACAGCTGGAGGCATCCTCCTCTCAGACTTCAAACTACAGCACGGCCCTGTAGTAACCGCCACAGTGAGGAACTGGCAGGAACACAGACACAGGGACTCCAGGAGAGAAGAGAGAGCCCAGGAATGAACACATATGGACGTGGTAAGTTCATGAAAATCAAACCACGAATGAGCCAAGAGGAAAGGACAGTCTTCTGAAGAAACAGGGACAGGAAAACTGGCCACCTACTCGGAAGAACATCCGTGAAGGTCATCCTCTAGGCCATCGAAAAGAAATCGAACTGAAAACCCGCCATTTGCACATGGAGCTCTCCCCCCCAGCCCCAACCCCCGAGTCTCAGAGATGGACCTCCAGTCAGCGCTCAGCTGGACCCAGGAAACGTCTACTTCGTCCTCATTTTCCCCTCTTGCAGCGCCTCCCTGCTGGCGGGCACTGAGGCAACCCCGCTCCTCTCAGCTGGGACGCAGCCCCGTGACCCTGGAGCCCGAGTCCTGAGGGGCCTGAGGAGACAGAGCTCCCGCCAGAGAAGAGCGGGCAGCCCCGTGCTCACAGACCTCAGAGGGCTCACCAACAAGCAGTTCTGCTGTGAGCACTAAGGCTGGAAGCCCAAACTGAAATGGAGCACAATGGCTCCATGACCCTCCTCAAAACATGGCTAAGGAAGAGTCAGAGCCTGGATGGAATGCAGCCATAAAAAGGAACACATTTGAGTCCATTCTAAGGAAGGGGATGAACCGAGAGCATATTAAACAGGCAAGTCAGTCAGAACGAGAAAAACATGGAATTGAGAAGGATGGGTCTGACGAATCTGTTCACATAGCAGCACCGGAGATGCAGACATAGAGGACAGACTTAGGGACAAGAGTGGTGAAAAAGAGGGAGAGGGTGAGATGAATGGAGAGAGCAGCATGGACGCCAACATTTGTAAATAGACAACCAGCGGGAATTTGCTGTTAGGACTCAGGGAACTCAAACTGGGGCTCTGAAATAACCTGGAGAGGTGGGGATGGAAGGGATGTGGGAGGGAGATTCCAGAAAGAGGGGACTTTCGTGTGGATGTATGACAAATTAAACTGATATTGTAAAGCAGTGATCAATCAACTAGAAATAAATAACTGTTTTAAAAAGAGAGAGAGATGAAATGAACAGAAGCACAAACATTGCAACTAACAACGGAGTTCCATTTAAAAAACTATACAATTTTAGAAAACAACAAAAGATCTACATGGCCTTTGGTCTGGTGATGAGTTCTAACACACAACAAAAAAGCCAACCTACCAAATTAGGAATATACATTATTTCAAACATTGACTTTTACAATTTTATACATTTACTCTGAGAAGGACCTTTTTCCAGAGAACCAAAGGACAGTCTGTTAAATGAACCAGTGACCACCCACCCTTGCCAGGCAACAGAGAAGAGAAAACACCTGCAGGAGTCATCTTACAACAGGAGGTCCTGGTAAGGAACAAGGAACTAACAAGCTCCCACAAACCAGGATTCTGGAGAGGTCAGCAAGAGGTCAACAAGAGATGGGAGACTGCAGTCCAGAGGTCCTAGCAACTTCCACCTAGCAACAAAGACCCAGCATAGTCAAAACGAATTCAATGTTACAAAAAATAAATAAATAAAAGGACAGAAGCTCTTTGAACACATGACTGAGATTAGGGGTGAGGCAGTACATGTATGTGCCAGGATAATCTTAAAGTATGAGAAAGGAAAGAAAGTAAAGACAACTATCAAGCTGTCCAAAGTGATGAAAATGAATGATTACACAGTTTTATCTGTATACACTAGCAGATAATAATCTGAAAAGGATTTAAAAAATTCCCTTTCAATAATGTCAACATGAATAAATTGCTTTGCCATGGATGTAACGAGGATGACAAGACTGGCACACTGGAAATTCTACACCATGGCTGAAAAATATCCTGAATACATGGACTGATATTCCATAATGATGGAAAGACTTAAGATGGCAATACCATGGAATGCATCTTCAATCTGAAATGAAGATTCGATATGACTTGATCGTTCAGAGCTTTTGTGTCATCAAGTGTTATTAAAGGATGAAAGACATAGAGAAAGCTGCTGACATAGACTTGCAGCGGGGTGGGGGTGGGGGGGCAGTAAGCGTACCCCCTGCTGGTCTTTAGCCAGATGTTATACAGCCACTAGCATTCTGCTAAGGAAAGAAAGGCAATGTCTCAGAGCATGGCACCAGGCCCCCTCACCCACTACATGCATTGAGATAACATGGGCAGCAGGTGAGTCATCCCAGGCAAAAAAATGATTGATATGAATCTTGAAGAAAGGCAGATTTCCAGGCAAATATATCATTTCCTTGACATAGATTAGGAGAACAAGGTAGGAGGAAAACATACTGTTTTGTTCAAGTCGCTTCTGAGCCTTTTGGGGAAACCAACCTGAAGCCAGAGTCTAGCAGAAATACATAGGATATTAACATCGCTTAAGACAAACATTTCCTTAGGAGAAAATGCATTGCTTAGCTCAAGGTTTGTCTGGGAAATTGTTAAACATCAGGAAATGGCTCCAAGCTGGATTTCCACACACAAGAACATCCATGCAAAGGACAAGCCTGCACAGCCCATCTGCCCCACCCCACAGCCAGCAGCATTTCCAAGTGACCTCCTTAGGCCTTCTCCAAACTACAGGGGCACCTCTGGGTTTCCTGTTTCCCTCATTTTTCAGACTCTTTTCTTAAAAAAAAAAAAAAAAAAGAAAAACAAAAAACAAATAAAAAAGCACACACATTTCTTCATATAATGCCACAGTGGAAGGAAAACAGGCCTTCAATATTTAGACCTCAATTTGCTTTATTTTTTTTTAATTACACCACCACATAATTTAAAATTTTTACAAGTTCTAATTATTCAGTTCCAAAACACCAAACTTTTATTGCACAGGGTCCCCATGAAAAGTCCCACGCAGCTGGACAGCCACAGATTCTGCCATGAAAGGGCAGCAAGGTGCCCTCCTCCCTTCTTTTCTGCCTGGGCGGCCACCGCGTTTTTAAATCCATGCAACCTACTAAGTTTCTAGGGTGCAATTCGTGGACCCTTCCCTTTCCCATCCCAGCAGGTGGTGAAGGGCCCACTGGCATACAAAATGCACTAAATGGGCATTCCCTGCCGCAATGGCTACCCCCGAGAGCACAACTGGGGAATACCCCCACCCACTGCTGCCACGACCTGCCTCCCAGTCTCGCGCCGGCCGGGTTTGTCCGCCCCTGGCGCGCTCTTGGTGCGTTCCCAGCCACAGTGGCGACAACCGAGAGCACAACTGGGACCCCCACCCGCGCCCCGACACGACACGACCCCCGCCCCTCACCGCCCGGGGTTCGCCCCGCCCCCACGCCCAGTTCCAGGAGAGGCTTTCGGACCTATTTCACCTACTGCCGCCAGATGAAACCCAAGGACAAGTAAATCCACCCCACAGAGACAATCCAAGCTGTCTGTGATTTAGGGATAAAACGATGACTACAGAAAGGATAGATGACCTGACCTAGGAGGGCCATGATATTCTACAGATCCAGACAAAATTGGTTACCAAGGAACCTTTTTTTCTTGGAACCCAGAAAGCTGGTTCTTTTCATATGCAATTACACACAATGAGCTTGTTACCAAAGCCTGCTTTGCCGCCACCCCCCACCCCCCAGGAAAACGGCTCAAAGAAATATTTTAAATCTCAGGTGGAAACCTGGAAGATCTCTTGGCTGTCTGTCTGGATTTATGTATGTCTCAGTGTGAGCCTTGTGGTTTTTGATAATATTGCTCAAGTTCTGAGTTCTTATTTAAATGGTCTCCAGAAAGGGTAGCCCTTACATATCAAACTGTTGGAAATACAAGAAAACTTTGACCCAAATGAATGTCAGAGTCCCGTGAACTGGGAAATAGTCAATATTAAATATGTAGTATTTTTGTTTTCGCTACTCTACTCTAGACATATCTAAGAGTCTTCATGACCCAGATAATCATGATGGTGTGATCACTGACCTAGAGCCAGACATCCTGGAATGTGAAGTCCAGTGGGCCTTAGAAAGCATCACTATAAACAAAGTTAGTGGAGGTGATGGAATTCCAGTTGAGCTATTTCAAATCCTGAAAGATAATGCTGTGAAAGTGCTATACTCAATATGCCAGCAAATTTGGAAAAGTCAGCAGTGGCCACAGGACTGGAAAAGGGCAGTTTTCATTCCAATCCCAAAGAAAGGCAATGCCAAAGAATGCTCAAACGACCGCACAATTGCACTCATCTCACATGCTAGTAAAGTCATGCTCAAAATTCTCCAAGCCAGGCTTCAGCAATACGTGAACCGTGAACTTCCTGATGTTCAAGCTGGTTTTAGAAAAGGCAGAGGAACCCGAGATCAAATTGCCAACATCCACTGGATCAGGGAAAAAGCAAGAGAGTTCCAGAAAAGCATCTACTTCTGCTTCATTGACTATGCCAAAGCCTTTGACTGTGTGGATCACAGTAAACTGTGGGAAATTCTGAAAGAGATGGGAATACCAGACCACCTGACCTGCCTCTTGAGAAATCTGTATGCAGGTCAGGAAGCAACAGTTAGAACTGGACATGGAACAACAGACTGGTTCCAAATAGGAAAAGGAGTACATCCAGGCTGTGTATCATCACCCTGCTTATTTAACTTATATGCAGAGTACATCATGAGAAACGCCGGACTGGAAGAAACACAAGCAGGAATCAAGATTGCCGGGAGAAATATCAATCACCTCACATATGCAGATGACACCACCCTTATTGCAGAAAATGAAGAGGAACCTAAAAGCCTCTTGATTAAAGTGACAGTGTAGAGTGAAAAAGTTGGCTTAAAGCTCAACATTCAGAAAACAAAGATCATGGCATCCGGTGCCATTACTTCATGGGTAATAGATGAGGGAACAGTGGAAACAGTGTCAGACTTTATTTGGGGGGGGGCTCCCAAATCACTGCAGATGGTGACTGCAGCCATGAAGTTCAAAGACGCTTACTCCTTGGAAGGAAAGTTATGACCAACCTAGATAGCATATTCAAAAGCAGAGATATTGCTTTGCCAACAAAGGTCTGTCTAGTCAAGGCTATGGTTTTTCCTATGGTCATGGATGGCTGTGAGAGTTGAACCGTGAAGAAGGCTGGGCGCCGAAGAATTGATGCTTTGGAACTGTGGTGTTGGAGAAGACTCTTGTGAGTCCCTTGGACTGCAAGGAGATCCAACCAGTCCTTTCTGAAGGAGATCAGCCCTGGGATTTCTTTGGAGGGAATGATGCTGAAGCTGAAACTCCAGCACTTTGGCCACCTCATGCCAAGGGTTGACTCATTGGAAAAGACTCTGATGCTGGGAGGGATTGGGGGCAGAAGGAGAAGGGGACGACAGAGGATGAGATGGCTGGATGGCATCACTGACTCGATGGACGTGAGTCTGAGTGAACTCCGGGAGTTGGTGCTGGACAGGGAGGCCTTGCATGCTGCGATTTATGGAGCCCTGAAGAGTCGGACACGACTGAGCGATAGAAATGAACTGAACTGAACTGAACTGAAGAGTCATCAACATTAAGCACAAAATGTTCATAGTGCCTAGGTTTATTCTACGTTAAAAACTGCTATATTGTTATATCTGTCACAAGCTTGTCAACAACAAAGTACCTCTAAACAACAACAAAGCTAAAAAATGTAACTGTGATATGAGCTTTTAGAGAAACCATTCACAATAATTATACTCTAAAATATCTGCCTCTCATAGTCTTGATTGAAGGCAGAGGAGAAGGGGACGACAGAGGATAGGATGGTTGGATGGCATCACTGACTCGATGGACATGAGTTTGAGCAAGCCCCTGGAGTTGGTGATGGACAAGGAAGCCTGGCGTCCTGCAGGCCACGGGGTCCCAAAGAGTCAGACACGACTGAGCAACTGAACTGAACTGAACTGACAATCGTTTCTCCAGGTGTTTTGGGTACCTGAGTTTCTATCCTTGTGCTAAACTAAGTGACGACAGTGTATTGAATAGCTAGGTCATTTCCAAATAAATTAAAGTTCTGAAACATTCAAGACCTGAAAGGACGCAGAAACAAGAGATTTTTGACTGTTCATGAATAGTGTCCGGCACCATCCTGACATGTTCAGTGTAAGAAAGCAATTTCTTTGTGTTGTTTTCTTTTGTTCTTGTGGGTGGAGGGTGGGGGGCGAGGGCGGGGTATTATCATTGATACGAATGTTCACCAATCTATAGAATGCCAATATAAAAGTCAGTTCTGGGTTGCTGAAGGGAGATGTCTGACTTGTTCTGAAAAGAAGGTATGTGGAATGAAATCGCATTTTATGAAGGAAACCGAAGTAGTTCTCTCTTACAGGCGGCAGTTTCAGGATGGGAGAAGCACAGGAATGGGTACAGAATGAGATAAGGAGGTTGTAGGGAAAGTGGACGCCCAGAAAAGAGTTCTGTGCCTAGCACAAGTTTTCTTGAGATGTTGAACTGCCTTTGCTAATGGATTTTAAGTGTCTTTACCTCTTAAGTAATCTGTTCTAGGTTGACCTTTGAAATCTTTTGTTAGCTTTGGCTAAGTGGAGAAGTATTGTGTCACGGTGATTTATGTGATCCTACCTGACTGTTGGAAATGCTTTGGATATCTATGCATAAGCCTGCCTAAATAATTGCCTTCTAGCGAACTTCGGGATGCTTCAGAGGGCCCCTGAGACTTCCCAAAGAGAGATATGAAACAACCTGAGTTCATTTGGCATGTGAAACTACATGGGAAGTGCTGCCAGAAAGAAGGATGAATCTCCCCCAAGTTATATTATACGCTGGATGTTACTGGAAGGTATAGTTGGGGCCGAGGCAGAAAAGGAGGAGAGCGAGATGGCATTTGTAGTTGGGCAGGGGGTGATAAGTCCCACTGACTGAAATCACAAAATGATATGCAATGCCCTTTTTCACAGAAACAGAAATACTCCTACTAGTAGGCTGCTAATATTGAACAGGACCTTAAAGGGCCAAGAAGACTGAAAAAGAAGAACACAGCTGGAGGCATCCTCCTCTCTGACTTCAAACTGCAGCACGGCCCTGTAGTAACCACCACAGTGAGGAACTGGCAGGAACACAGACACATGGACTCCAGGAGAGAAGAGAGAGCCCAGGAATGAACCCACATGGATGTGGTCAGTTCATGAAAATCAAACCAGGAATGAGCCAAGAGGAAAGGACAGTCTTCTGAAGAAACAGGGACAGGAAAACTGGCCACCTACTGGGAAGAACATCCGTGAAGGTCATCCTCTAGGCCATCGAAAAGAAATCGAACTGAAAACCCGCCATTTGCACATGGAGCTCTCCCCCCCAGACCCAACCCCCGAGTACTCGGAGATGGACCTCCAGTCAGCGCTCAGCTGGACACAGGAAACGTCTACTTCGTCCTCATTTTCCCCTCTTGCAGTGCCTCCCTGCTGGCGGGCACTGAGGCAACCCCACTCCTCTCAACTGGGACGCAGCCCCGTGACCCTGGAGCCCGAGTCCTGAGGGGCCTGAGGAGACAGAGCTCCCGCCAGAGAAGAGCGGGCAGCCCCGCGCTCGCAGACCTCAGAGGGCTCACCCACAAGCAGCTCTGCTGTGAGCACTAAGGCTGGAAGCCCAAACTGAAATGGAGCACAATGGCTCCATGATCCTCCTCAAACACGGCTAAGGAACAGTCAGAGCCTGGATGGAACACATTTGAGTCCATTCTAAGGAAGGGGATGAACCGAGAGCATATTAAACAGGCAAGTCAGTCAGAAAGAGAAAAACATGGAATCGAGAAGGATGGGTCTGACGAATCTGTTCACATATCAGCACTGGAGACGCAGACATAGTGGACAGACTTACGGACCAGGGTGGGGAACAAGAGGGAGAGGGTGACATGAATGGAGAGAGCAGCATGGAGGCATGTACACCAACATTTGTAAATAGACAACCAGTGGGAATTTGCTGTTAGGACTCAGGGAACTCAAACTCGGGCACTGTAATAACCTAGAGAGGTGGGGATGCATGGGATGTGGGAGGGAGATTCCAGAGCTGGGGACACACGTACATCTATGGTTCATTCGTGTGGATGTATGACAAATCAAACCGATATTGTAAAGCAGTGATCAATCAACTAGAAATAAATAACTTTTATTAAAAAAAAAAAGACATGAACAGAATCACAAACTTTGCAGCTAACACCGGAATTCCATGCAAAAAACTATACAATTTTAGAAAACAACAAAAGATCTACATGGCCTTTGGTCTGGTGATGAGTTCTAACACACAACAAAAAAAGCCAACTTACCCAATTAGGAATATACATTATTTCAAACATTGACTTTTACAATTTTATACATTTACTCTGAGAAGGACCTTTTTCCAGAGAACCAAAAGACACTCTGTTAAATGGACCAGTGACCACCCACCCTTGCCAGGCAACAGAGAAGAGAAAACACCTGCAGGAGTCATCTTACAACAGGAGGTCCTGGTAAGGAACAAGGAACTAACAAGCTCCCACAAACCAGGATTCTGGAGAGGTCAGCAAGAGGTCAACAAGAGATGGGAGACTGCAGTCCAGAGGTCCTAGCAACTTCCACCTAGCAACAAAGACCCAGCATAGTCAAAACGAATTCAGTGTTACAAAAAATAAATAAATAAAAGGACAGAAGTTCTTTGAATACATGACTGAGATTAGGGGTGAGGGAGTACATATATGTGCCAGGATAATCTTAAAGTACGAGAAAGAAAGAAAGTAAAGACAAATATCAAGCTGTCCAAAGTGATGAAAATGAATGATTACACAGTTTTATCTGTATACACTAGCAGATAATAATCTGAAAAGGAATTAAAAAAAATTCCCTTTCAATAATGTCAACATGAATAAAATGCTTTGCCATGGATGTAACGAGGATAACAAGACTGGCACACTGGAAATTCTACACCATGGCTGAAAAATATCCTGAATACATGGACAGATACTCCATAGCAATGGAAAGACTTAAGATGGCAATACCATGGAATGCATCTTCAATCTGAAATGAAGATTCGATATGACTTGATCACTCAGAGCTTTTGTGTCATCAAGTGTTATTAAAGGATGAAAGACACAGAGAAAGCTGCTGACATAGACTTGCGGCGGGGTGGGGGTGGGGCGGGGAGTAAGAGTACCCCCTGCTGGTCTTTAGCCAGATGTTATACAGCCACTAGCAGTCTGCTAAGGAAAGAAAGGCAGTGTCTCAGAGAATGGCACCAGGCCCCTCCCCCACGACATGCATTGAGATAACATGGGCAGCAGGTGAGTCATCCCGGGCCAAAAATTGATTGACATGGATCTTGAAGAAAGGGAGATTTCCAGGCAAATACATCGTTTCCTTAACATGGATTAGGAGAACAAGGTAGGAGGAAAACATACTGTTTTGTTCAAGTCGCTTCTGAGCCTTTTGGGGGAACCGACCTGAAGCCAGAGTCTAGCAGAAATACATAGGATATTAACATCGCTTAAGACAAAGATTTCCTTAGAAAAAAAATGCACTGCTTAGCTCAAGGTTTGTCTGTGAAATTCTTACACGTCAGGAGATGGCTCTGAGCTGGATTCCACACACAAGAACATGCATTCAAAGGACAAGCCTGCACATCTCTGTGCCCATCTGCCTCCCCACAGCCAGCAGCATTTCCAAGTGACCTCCTAAGGCCTTTGCCAAACTACAGGGGCACCTCTGGGTTTCCTGTTTCCCTCATTTTTCAGACACTTTTCTTAAAAAAAAAGAAAAAAGAAAAAAAAAAAACAAAAAAAACACACGCACATTTCTTCATAGAATGCCACAGTGGAAGGAAAACAGGCCTTGAACCTTTTGACTTCAATTTCCAAAAAATTTGGAGCTTGGTTGTTTTTTTTTTAATTAAACCACCACATAATTTAAAATTTTTACACGTTGTAATTATTCAGTTCCAAAACACCAAACTTTTATTGCACAGGGTCCCCATGGAAAGGCCCCCTCAGCAGGACAACCACAGATTCTGTCATGAAAGTGCAGCAAGGTGCCCTCCTCCCTTTTCTGCCTGGGCAGCCACCGGGTTTTTAAGTCCATGCACCCTACTAAGTTTCTAGGGTGCAATTCGTGGACCCTTCCCTTTCCCATCCCAGCAGGTGGTCAAGGGTCCCCTGGCCTACAAAGAGCCAGAAGCAGGGCTGGGCCAGCTGGCCAGAGTTCAGGGTTCTGTCCCTTGGACTTCCAGCGGACACTACACTGTTGGAAAAATCACGCAGCTCTGAGCTTTCCACAAAGGGGTGAAACGGTAAAGGCCTTGACCCCAAAGGCAAGGCCTTTCTGCGACTGCCAGGTTGGGGAGCTCCGAGAATGGAATACGTGGTTCCCTGCTCCACGCAGTCCCAGTTCCCTTACCTGTGGTCCGCACCCCTCCGCTTCGCCCACTGGATGCCGATCCAGGGGGACCCAGGAGCACACGAAATGGGCTTTCCCAGCTACAATGGCAACCCCCGAGAGCACAACTGGGACCCCCACACCAGCCCCGACATGACACGATCCCTGCCCCTGGCTTGCTCTCTGTGAGCTCCCAGCCACAATGGCGACCACCTAGAGCACAACAGGGAACCCCAGCCCACCCCGATTGGAACCCCGACCAGCCCCTCCTGTTTTTGCCCCGCCCTTGTCATGCTCACGGTGCATTACCAGCCACAGTGGTAACCCCCAAGAGTATAACTGGGACCCCCATCCCTGCCCCGACACGACACGACCCTCGCCCTTTGCCGCCGGGGGTTTCCCCGCCCCTGGCGCTCTCCCAGTGCCGTCCCCTCCTTCACCATAGGCGCGCAGTGAGCCCCACCCCAAAGCCCGGTTCCAGGAGAGGCTCTCGGACCTCTTTCACCTACTGCCGCCAGATGAAACCCAAGGACAAGTAAATCCACCCCACAGAGACAATCCAAGCTGTCTGTGATTTAGGGATAAAACGATGACTACAGAAAAGAAAGATGACCTAACCTAGGAGGGCCATGATATTCTATAGATCCAGACAAAATTGGTTGCCAAGGAACCTTTTTTTCGTGGACCCCGGAAAGCTGGTTCTTTTCATATGCAATTACACACAATCAGCTTGTTACCAAAGCCTGCCTCGCCGCCACCCCCCACCCCCCAGGAAAATGGCTCAAAGAAATATTTTAAATCTCAGGCAGAAAACTGCAAGATGTCTTGGCTGTCTGTCTGGATTTATGTATGTCTCAGTGTGAGCCTTGTGGGTTTTGATAATATTGCTCAAGTTCTGAGTTCTTATTTAAATGGTCTCCAGAAAGAGTAGCCCTTACATATCAAACTGTTGGAAATACTATAAAACATTGACCCAAATGAATGTCAGAGTCCTGTGAACTGGAAAATAGTCAATATTAAATATCTAGTATTGTTGTTTTCGCTACTCTAGTCTAGACATGTCTAAGAGTCTTCACGACCCAGATAATCACGACGGTGTGATCACTGACCTAGAGCCAGACATCCTGGAACGTGAAGTCAAGTGGGCCTTAGAAAGCATCACTATGAACAAAGCTAGTGGAGGTGATGAATTCCAGTTGAGCTATTTCAAATCCTGAAAGATAATGCTGTGAAAGTGCTATACTCAATATGCCAGCAAATTTGGAAAAGTCAGCAGTGGCCACAGGACTGGAAAAGGGCAGTTTTCATTCCAATCCCAAAGGAAGGCAATGCCAAAGAATGCTCAAACGACTGCACAATTGCACTCATCTCACATGCTAGTAATGTCATGCTCAAAATTCTCCAAGCCAGGCTTCAGCAATACGTGAACCATGAACTTCCTGATGTTCAAGCTGGTTTTAGAAAAGGCAGAGGAACCCGAGATCAAATTGCCAACATCCACTGGATCAGGGAAAAAGCAAGAGAGTTCCAGAAAAGCATCTACTTCTGCTTCATTGACTATGCCAAAGCCTTTGACTGTGTGGATCACAGTAAACTGTGGGAAATTCTGAAAGAGATGGGAATACCAGACCACCTGACCTGCCTCTTGAGAAATCTTTATGCAGGTCAGGAAGTAACAGTTAGAACTGGACATGGAACAACAGACTGGTTCCAAATAGGAAAAGGAGTACATCCAGGCTGTGTATCATCACCCTGCTTATTTAACTTATATGCAGAGTACATCATGAGAAACGCCGGACTGGAAGAAACACAAGCAGGAATCAAGATTGCCAGGAGAAATATCAATCACCTCAGGTATGCAGATGACACCACCCTTATTGCAGAAAGTGAAGAGGAACCTAAAATCCTCTTTATTAAAGTAAAAGTGGAGAGTGAAAAAGTTGGCTTACTGGGCAAAGCACGCACTGATCACACGGCTGAACAGGCACTGATCACTGGGCAGAGCAGGTACTGATCAGGAGGTGGCTGAGCAGGCACTGATCTCGTGGTTGACAGGCGCTGATCAGGCGGCTGAGCAGGAACTTATCACGAGACTGACCAGGTACTGATCAGTTGCTTGATCAGTGCCTGTCAGCCGTGTGATCAGTGCCTGCTCAGCCACGTGATCTGTACCTGCTCAGCCATGTGATCAGTGCCTGCTCTGCCCAGTGATCAGCGCCTCCTCAGCTGCGTGATCAGAGCCTGCTCAGTCGCATGATCAGTGCATGCTCAGCTGCATGACCAGTGCCTGCTCAGCCACGTGATCAGTGCCTGCTTTGCCCTGTGATCAGTGCCTACTCAGCTGCGTGATCATTGCCTGCTCATCTGTGTGATCAGTGCCTTCTCAGCCCAGTGATCAGTGCCTGCTCAGTCTCCTGATCAGTGCCTGCTGAGCAATGTGATATGTGCCTTCTCAGTCATGTGATCAGTGCCTGCTCAGCCGCCTGATCAGTGCCTGTCAGCCACGTGATCAGCGCCTGCTCAGCCCTGTGATAAGTGCCTGCTGAGCAATGTGATATGTGCCTTCTGAGTCACGTGATCAGTGCCTGGTCTGTCGCGTGATCAGTGCCTGCTCAGCCGCCAGATCTGTGCCTGCTGAGCCCTGGGATCAGTGCCTGCTCAGCTGCGTGATGAGTGCCTGCTCAGTCGTGAGATCAGTGCCTCCTGAGGCCTGTGATCAGTGCCCGCTGAGGCATACGATATGTGCCTTCTAAGTCACATATCAGCGCCTGGTCAGTCACGTGATCATTGCCTGCTCAGCGGCGTGATCATTGCCTTCTCAGCGGCGTAATCAGTGCCTGTCAGCCGCTTGATCATTGCCTGCTCAGCCACGTGATCCGTGCCTGTCAGCCGCGTGATCCGTGTCTGCTCAGCCACTTGATCAGCGCCTGGTCAGCCACGTCATCAGAGCCTGGTCAGCCGCGTGATCAGAGCCTGTTCAGTCCCGTGATCAGTGGATTCTCAGCCTCGTGATAAGTGCCAGCTCAGCTGCATGATCAGCGCCTGCTGAGTCGCGTGATCAGCGCCTGCTCAGCCGTGTGATCAGAGACTGCTCAGACCCGTGATGAGTGGATTCTCTCCCCATGATCAGTGCCTGCTGAGTCATGTGATCAGACCCTGCTCAGTCACGTGATCAGTGCCTGGTGAGCGGTGTGACCAGAGCCTGCTCAGTCCCGTGATAAGTGGCCTGTCACCCCCTGAACAACTCAAGAGGCAAGTGGAGTTCCATTCCTCAACACAGACGAGGCCTGACTCTCCTGTTCCAACTCTGCAGAGACCCTGCAATCGAAGTCAGAAATGGAGAGGAACCCTGAGGTTCCCGCCTTAACTCGAGATGAGGCCCTCTTACATTGAACCAAACCCAGGGGAGTCCTGAGAGGCCCCTCCCAACTCCACAGTATCCCTGACTTTTCATAGGAACCCAGAGAAGCTCCCTGAGATCACTGGCACAAGTCGAGGGAACCCAGGGTTTCCTGCAGCAACTCGAGAAAGACCTCGAGAGTCCTTCTTCAATGCATCTTGAGGCCCGATTCCCCTACCGTGACTCGAGAGCAATGCCACTCTCCTCCTCTAAACTCGAATGGAGACTGGACTTCCCTGGCGCCACATGAGAGGCTCTCCCTGAGTTCCCCGTGAACTCGTGAGAAACACCACACTCCCGCCGCAGCTCGAAAAAAACCACGAGATTCCACCGTCATCGCGAGATGAGGCCCTTCTTTTCCTGCAGGGCCTAGAGAGCAATCCCGAGTCCTCTCTGAAAACTCCACAGGAGGCTTGACTCCCTTTAGGCCACTCAATGGGCTCCAAAAGATACCCATCGCAACTCAAGAGGAGAGTGGAGTTATTTGCTTCCACTCGAGACGAGGCCTGACTCCCTAGGTGAATCCTGAATGCAACCCCTAGATCCCTGTCGCCACTGGAAAGGAACACGTAGTTTCTGGACACAAGCCTAGATGAGGTCTATTTGCCCTGCAGCGACTCGAGAGGAATCCCTAACTCCCTCTCGCAACTCGAATGGAGATTGGACTTCCCTGGGGAAACATGACAGGTTCTCTGAGTTGCCCGTCATAACTCGAAAATCTCACCGCAACTCGAGAAAAACCACGAGGTTCCCCCATCATCGTGAGATGAGGCCTCTTCCCACTGCAGCATATCAAGAGAAATCCCACGTTCCCTCTTGAAATTCGAAATGGTACTTGACACCCTTGATGCAACCCAAAAATTTCCCCAGCATACCGGTCTGACTCGAGAGGAACACCAAGTTTCCTGGCACAACTTAATCTGAGCCCCTTCCCTCCTGATCTCAACATGAGGGTCTATTCCCCTGCTTTGTCTGGAAGGGGATATCAACCTTCATGTCCCACTTCAGGAGGAGGCCAGTCTCACACTGAAACTTGAGAGGAAGCCTTGTGTGTCGTGCCACATTCCAAAAGACACCGATTTCCCCGTCCACTCAAGAAAGGTCCGATGCTCTGGCACCTCGTCGAATGTAACCCTGAGGATTAAGTCACATCATGAAGGGGAACTCACAACCCAGTTGCATCGTCCGAAAACAGCCGCAGGTTTCAAATACAACACGACAAGTGGCCTGTCACCCCGTGAACAACTGGAGAGGCAAGGGAAGTTCCAACCTCATCACAAGATGAGGCCTAACTCTCCTGTTCCAACTCTTCAGAGACCTTGTGATCGAAGTCAGAAATGGAGAGGAACACTGAGGTTCCCTCCTCATCTCGAGGTGAGGCCCTATTCATCCCTGTAGCAATGCGCGAGGAATCCTAAGGTGGCCCTTGCAACGCCAAAGGAGATCTGACTTCCCTGAAGAAACACGAGCAGTCCCCCAGGTCGACAGGCAACTCGAGAGGAACCCTAAGCTTCCCGCCACAACTCCACGCAAATGACGAAATTCTCACCTGCATGCTTGAGGAGACCCTTTTATGCTGCAGCGTTTCCAAAGAAAGCCCACATTTCCCTTGGAGCTTGAAAGGGTCCTCGACATGCTTTACAAAGCTCCAGAAGTTTCCCAAGATACCCGTCCCCACTCGAGAGGAATGCTGAAATTCCCACCACAAGTCAAGAAGAACCCCATTTTCCTCACCTCAAGTCGAGATGAGGGTCGATTGCCCTGCTTCACCTGGAAAGGAATGCCAACGTCCCTGTCGCACCTCGAGAGGAGGCTGGTATCTACTTGACACTGGAGGGGAGCCCGGGGACTTTGTCACAATTTGAAAGCCACTGATTTCCCCATCCACTCGAGATCAGGCCTGATTTCCTTGCAACCGATTCGAATGTCAGCCAAGAATCCACTCACAACACGAAGGAGTTCTGATGCCCTGGTTGTTAATCCGAAAAGAGCCCCAGGTCCCAAATTCAACTCGGCTGGAGGCCTGAAACACCTTTGACAACTCGAGAGGAAAGCAGAGTTCCATGCCTTCACACATGTCGAGACCTACCTCCCTGTTTGAAACGGCATACACAGCCCGAGACCCACATCAAAACAGGAAAGGAAACCTGAGGTTCCCGCCTCAACTCGAGGTGAGGCGCTCTTCCATTGCACTAAAACAAGTGGATTCCTAGAGGCCCCTCCCAAGTCCACAGTATTCCTAACTTCCAATAGGCACAAGGAGAAGCTCCCTGAGGTCACCGTCACAAGTCGAGCAAACACAGGGTTTCCTGCCAGAACTCGAGAAAGACCTCAAAATTCCCCCTTCAGCGCATCTTGAGGCCGGATTCCCCTGCAGTGACTCGAGAGCAATGCCGCACTCCACCCTCACAACTCAAATGGAGACTGGACTTCCCTGGGGCCAAAAGAGAGGCTTCCTTAGTTCCCCATCGTAACCGGAGGAAAACCCCTCATGTTGCGCTGCAGCTCGAGAAAAACCACGAGATTCGCCCATCATTGTGAGATGAGGCTCTTCTTTTCCTGCAGGGCCTAGAGAGCAAACCAGAGTCCTCTCTCAAAACTCCACAGGAGGCTTGACTCCCTTTAGGCCACTCAGTGGGCTTCAAGAGATACCCGTCGCAACTGGAGAGGAGAGCGGAATTCTTTGCTTCCACTCAAGACGAGGCCTGACTCCCCGGGTGAACCCTGAATGTAACACCAAGATCCCTGTTGCCATTGGAGAGGAACACGGATTTTCTGGACACAGGCCTAGATGACGTCTATTTACCTGCAGCGACACAAGAGCAATTCCCAGTTCCCCCTCACAACTCGAATGGAGATTGGAGTTCCCTGGGGCAATACGAGAGGCTCCCTGAGTTCCCATCATCACTCGAGAATCCCGCCACAACTTTAGAAAAACCACGAGGTTCCCCAGTCATCTTGAGATGAGGCCCCTTCCCACTGAGGCGTCTCAAGAAAAATCCCACGTTCCCTCTTGAAATTCGAAACGGTACTTGATGCCCTTGATGCAACACACAAAGTTCCCCGACATACCGGTGTCACTTGAGAGGAACACCGAGGTTCCCGGGACCACTTCATCTGAGCCCCTTCTCCCCTCCTGATTTAGACATGAGGGTCGATTCCCCTGCTTTGTCTGGAAAGGGATCCCGACCTTCCTGTCACACTCAGGGGGAGGCCGGTCTAACACTGAAACTCGAGAGGAAGTCTCGTGTGTCGTGCCACATTCCAAAAGACACCGATTTCCATGTCCACTCTTGATAAGAACCCGATGCCCGGACACTTCTTCGAATGTAACACAGTGGATGAAGTCACAACACGAAGGGGCACTGACATCCTAATTGCATTGACCGGAAAAACCCGCAGGTCCATAATAAAACTCGACAAGTGGCCTGTCATCCCGTGAAAATCTCGAGAGTCAAGCAGAGTTCCATTCCTCAACACAAGACAAGGCCCGACTCTCCTGCCCCAACTCTGCAGGGACCCTGTGATCGAAGTCAGAAATGGAAAGGAATCCTGAATTTAATGCCTCAACTCGAGATGCGGCCCACTTCCATTGCACCAAACCCAGGGACTCTGGAGAGGGCCCACCCCACTCCACAGGACGCCTGAATTCTCAGAGGCACCCTGAGAAGCTCTCTGAGGTCACCGGCACTAGTCGAGGGAATCACGGGTTTCCTGCCGCAACCAGAGAAAGACCTCGAGAGTCCTTCTTCAACGCGTCTTGAGGCCCGATTCCCCTACCATGACTCAATAGCAATGACACGATACACCTCACCATGGGCATGGAGACTTGACTTCCTTGGCGCCACACGAGAGGCTCCCTGAGCTCCCCGTCGTACCTCGTAAGAAAACACACACTGGCGCCGCAGCTCGAGAAAACCCAAGAGATGCCCCCGTCATTTCGAGATGAGGGCCATCTTTAACTGCATGGCCTAGAGAGCAATCCCGAAACTTCTCTCCAAATCCACAGGAGGCTTGACTCTTTTTAGGCCACTCAGTGGGCTCCAAAAGATACCTGTCGCAACTCGAGAAGAGAGTGGAGTCCTTTGCTTCCCCTCGAGATGGGGCCTGACTCCCCAGGTGAGTCTGGAATGCAACCCCGAGATCCCTGTCGCCCATGGAGAGGAACATTCAGTCCTGGACACAAGCCTAGATGAGGTCTAGTTTGCCCTTCAGTGAATGGAGCCCAATCCCTAACTCTCCCTGGCAACTCGAATGGAAGATTGGACTTCCTGGGCCAACACAAGAGGAAGCCTGAATTCCCCGACGTAACTTGAGAATCACGCCGCAACTCGAGAAAAACCACGTGGTTCCCCCGTCATCGCAAGATGAGGCCCTTTGTCCACTACAGCATCTGAAGATAAGTCCCACGTTCCATCTTGAAGTGCGAAACGGTACTTGGCACCCTTGATGCGACCCCAAAAGTTCTGCGACATACCAGTCTCACTCGAGGGGAACACTGAGGTTCCCGGCACCACTTCATCTGAGCCCCATCTCCCCTCCTGATCGCGACAGGAGTGTCGATGCCCCTGCTTTGTCTGGAAGGGGTTCACAGCCTTCCCGGCGCACCTCAGGGTGAGGCCAGTCTCACGAGGAAATTCGAGACTAGCCACGTGGGTGGTGCCACTTGCCAAACGACCCCGATTTCCCGGTCTGCTCTCCATAAGAACCCGATGCCCCGACACCTCTTTGAAGGCAACCCTGTGGATGAAGGCACAACACGAATGGTCACGGACACCCCCGTGCATCGTCCAGAAAACCCACAGGTTCCATACACAGCTCAACAAGGGGCCTGAGATTCCCTGAACAACTCGAGAGGCAAGAGGAGTTCCATTCCTCAGACAAGACGAGGCCTGACTCTCCTGTCCCAACTCTGCACGGACCCTGCGATCGGAGTCAGAAATGGAGAGGAAGCCTGAGGTTCCTGCCTCCCCTCGAGATGAGGCCCTCTTCCGTTGCACCAAACCCAGTGGAGTCCCGAGAGGCCCCGCCAAGTTCACAGTATCCCTGCCCTCTCAGAGGCACCCTGGGAAGTTCCCTAAAGTCACTGGCAGAAGTCGAGGGAAATGACGGTTTCCTGCTGCAACACGAGAAAGACCTCGAGAGCCCTTCTTCAACATGTCTTGAGGCCCTAGTCCCCTCCCAGGACTCGAGAGCAATGACGCGCTCCCCCTCGCCACGCCCAAGGAGGCCTGACTTCCCTGGCGCTGCACGAGAGGCTCCCTGAGATCCTCGTCGTGCCTCGTGAGAGAACCCCCACGGGCGCCGCAGCTCGAGAAAACCCAGAAGACGCCCCCATCATCGCGAGATGAGGGCCGTCTTTAACTGCATGGCATGCACAACAAGCACGAGTCTTCTCTCAAAGCTACACAGGAGGCTTGACTCCCTTTAGGACAATCAGTGGGCTCGAAGATGTCCCTGTCGTGACTCGAGAGGACAGCGGAGAACTTTGCTTCTCCTCGAGACAAGGCCTGACCCACCGGGTGAGACTGGAATGCGACCCTGATATCCTTGTCGCCCCTGGAGGGGAACATTACTTCCTGGACACAAGCCTAGGTGAGGTCTCTTTGCCCTGCAGTGACTCGAGAGCAACCCCCAGCTCTCCCTCGTAACTCGAATGGAAGATTGGACTTCCTGGGCCAACACAAGAGGAAGCCTGAATTCCCTGTCCTAACTCGAGAATCCCGCCGCAACTCGAGAAAAACCACACGTTCCCTCGTCATCGCAAGATGAGGCCCTTGCCTGCTACAGAATCTCAAGAGAAGTCCCACCTTCCATCTTGAAGTGCAAAACGGTACTTTGCACCCATGATGCGACCCCAAAAGTTCCCCGACATACTGGTCTCACTCGAGTGGAACACCGAAATTCCCGCCACCCCTTCATCTGAGCCCTTCTCCCCTCCTGATATTGACAGGAGGGTCGATTCCCCTGCTTTGTCAGGAAGGCTTTCCCGACTTTCCCGGAGCACCTGAGGATGAGCCCGGTCTCACGAGGAAATTCGAGACATAGCCTCGTGGATGGTGCCACATGAGGAAAGACCCCGATTTCCCGGTCCTTTCTTGATAGAACCCGATGCCCGGACACCTCTTCGAAGACAACTCTGTGTATGAAGGCACAACACGAAGGGGCACTGAAACCACGGTGCATCGTCTGCAAAAACCCGCAGGTTCAACGTACAGCTCGACAAGGGGCCTGTCACCCTGAGAACAACTCGAAAGGCAAGCGTAATCCATTCCTGCACAGAAGACGAGGCGTGACTCTATTGTCCCTATTCTGCACGGACCCTGCGATGCAAATCAGAAATGGAGAGGAGCCCTGAGGTTCCTCCTCCAGTAGAGATGAGGCCCTCTTCCATTGCACAAAACCCAGTGGAGTCCCGAGAGGCCTCACCCAACTCCACAGTATCCCTCACTTCTCATAGGCACCCTGAGAAGTTTCCTGAGGTCACAGGCACAAGTCAAGGGAACCCTGGGTTTCCTGCCGCGACTCGAGAAAGACCTCGAGAGTCCCTCTTAAACATGTCTTGAGGCCCGATTCCCCTACCATGACTCGAGAGCAATGATGCGCTCCCCCTCGCCACGTGCATGGAGACCTGACTTCCCTGGCTTCACACGAGAGGCTCCCTGAGATCCTCGTCGTACCTCATGAGGAAACCCACACTGGCGCCGCAGCTCGGGAAAACACAGAAGACGCCCCCGTCATCGCGAAATGAGGGCCTTCTTTTCCTGCATGGCCTGGAGAGCAATCCCGAGTCCTCTCTCCAAACTGAAGAGGAGGCTTGACTCACTTCAGGCCACTCAGAGGGCTCCAAGCGATCCGCGTCATCACTCAAGAGGAGAGCAGAGTCCTTTGCTTCTCTTCGAGACAAGGCCTGATCCACCGGGTGAGACTGGAATGCGACCCCGATATCCCTGTGGCCCCTGGAGAGGAACATTACATCCTGGACAGAAGCCTACATGAGGTCTCTTTGCCCTGCAGTGACTCGAGAGCAACCCCCAGCTCTCCCTCGCAAGTCGAATGGAAGATTGGGCTTCCTGGGCCAACACAAGAGGAAGCCTGAATTCCCCGTCGTAACTTGAGAATCCCCCTGCAACTCGAGAAAAACCACGTAGTTCCCTCGTCATCGCAAGATGAGGCCCTTGCCCGCTACAGCGTCTGAAGATAAGTCCCACGTTCCATCTTGAAGTGTGAAACGGTACTTGGCACCCTTGATGCGGCCCAGAAGTTCCCCAACACGCTGGTCTCACTCGAGGGGAACACCGAGGTTCCTGGCACCACTTCATCTGAGCTCCTTCTCCCCTCCTGATCGCGACAGGAGGGTCGATGCCCCTGCTTTGTCTGGAAGGGGTTCCCGATCTTCCCGGCGCACCTCAGGATGAGGCCGGTCTCACGAGGAAATTCGAGACCAGTCACGTGGGTGGTTCCACATACCAAACGACCCCGATTTCCCGGTCCACTCTCGTTAAGAACTCGATGCCCGGACACCTCTTCGAAGGCAACCCTGTGGATGAAGGCACAATACGAAGGGTCGGTGACACCCCCGAGCATTGTCCAGAAAACCCGAACGTTCCATACACAGCTCGACAAGGGGCCCGAAACCCCCTGAACAACTCAAGAGGCATGCGGAGTTCCATTCCTCAGACAAGACGAGGCCTGACTCTCTTGTTCCAACTGTGCAGGCACACTGCGATCAGAGTCAGAAACGGAGAGGAAGCCTGAGGTTCCTGCCTCCCCTCGAGATGAGGCCCTCTTCCATTGTGGAAAACCCAGTGGAGTCCCGAGAGGCCCCGCCAACTTCACAGTATCCCTGCCCTCTCAAAGGCACCCTGGGAAGTTCCCTAAGGTCACAGGCAGAAGTCGAGGGAAAGGAGGGTTTCCCGCCACAACCCGAGAAAGACCTCGAGAGTTCTTCTTCAACATGTCTTGAGGCCCTAGTCCCCTCCCATGACTCGAGAGCAATGACGCGCTCCCCCTCGCCACGCGCAAGGAGGCCTGACTTCCCTGGCGCCACACAAGAGGCTCCCTGAGCTCCTCGTCGTACCTCGTGAGAAACCCCACACTGGCGCCACAGCTCAAGAAAACCCAGAAGTCGCCCCATCATCGTGAGTTAAGGGCCATCTTTAACTGCATGGCATGCACAACAAGCGCGAGTCTTTTCTCCAAGCTACAAAGGAGGCTTGACTGCCTTTAGGCCACTCAGTGGGCTCCAAAATGTCCATGTGGTGACTCATGAGGACAGCGGAGTCCTTTGCTTCTCCTCGAGACAAGGCCTGATGCACGGAGTTCGACTGGAATGCGACCCCGATATCCCTGTGGCCCCTGGAGGGGAACATAAGTTCCTGGACACAAGCCTAGATGAGGTCTCTTTGCCCTGCAGTACCTCGAGAGCAACCCCCAGCTCTCCTTCACAAGTTGAATGGAAGATTGGACTTCCTGGGCCAACACAAGAGGAAGCCTGAATTCCCCGTCGTAACTCGAAATCCCACTGAAGCTCGAGAAAAAACACGTGGTTCCCTCGTCATCGCAAGATGAGGCCCTTACCCGGTACAGGGTCTCAAGAGAAGTCCCACGTTCCATCTTGACGTGCAAAACGGTACTTGGCACCCTTGATGCGACCCCAAAAGTTCCCCTACATACCGGTGTCACTCGAGGGGAACACCGAAGTTCCCTGCACCACTTCACGTGAGCACCTTCTCCGCTCCTGATCGTGACAGGATAGTCGATTCCCCTGCTTTGTCTGGAAGGGGTTCCCGATCTTCCCGGCGCACCTCAGGATGAGCCCGGTCTCACCGGGAAATTCGAGACTAGCCACGTGGGTGGTGCCACATGCCGAAAGACCACGATTTCTCGGTCCACTCTTGAAAAGAGCCCGAGGACGGACACCTCTTTGAAGGAAACCATGTGGATTAAGGCACAACACGAAGGGGCAATGACACCCTGGTGCATCATCCGGAAAAACCCGCAGGTTCCACAGACAGCTCTACAACTGGCCTGTCACCTAGTGAAAAACTCGAAAGGCAAGCGGAGATCCATTCCTCCAAAGAAGACGAGGCGTGACTCTCTTGTCCCTACTCTGCAGAGACCCTGCGATCGGACTCAGAAATGGACAGGAAACCTGAGGTTCCTGCCTCCATTCGAGATGAAGCCCTCTTCCATTGGTCCAAACCCAGTGGAGTCCCTAAGGCTCCGGCAACTTCACAGTATCCCTCACCTCTCAGAGGCACCCTGGGAAGTTCCCTAAGGTCCCCGGCAGAAGGCGAGGGACACGAGGGTTTCCCGCCGCCCCCCGAGAAAGACCTCGAGAGCCCTTCTTCAACGCGTCGCGAGGCCCTAGTCCCCTCCCGTGACTCGAGAGCCAGGACGCGCTCCCCCTCGCCACGCGCATGGAGACCTGACTTCCCTGGCGCCGCACGAGAGGCTCCCTGAGATCCTCGTCGTGCCTCGGGAGAAAACCCCCACGGGCGCCGCAGCTCGAGGAAACCCCTGAGACGCCCCCGTCCTCGCGAGCTGAGGGCCTTCTTTTCCTGCATGGCCTGGAGAGCAATCGCGGGTCCTCTCTCCAAACGGAAGAGGAGGCTGGACTCCCTTGAGGCCGCTCAGGGGGCTCCAAGAGACCCGCGTCGCGACTCGAGAGGAGAGCGGAGTCCTTGGCTTCCCCTCGAGACGAGGCCTGACTCCCCGGGGGCGCCTGGAATGCAACCCCGAGATCCCTGCCTTCCCTGGAGAGGAAAATTAGGTCCCGGACACACGCCTAGGTGAGGTCTCTTCGGCCCTGCAGTGACTCGAGCGCAACCCCCAGCTTTCCCTCGCAACCCGAGGGGAAGATTGGGCTTCCCAGGGCCAACCCAAGGGGAAGGCTGAGATCCCCGTCGTAACTCGAGAATCCCGCCGCAACTCGAGAAAAACCACGTGGTTCCCACCTCTTGGCAAGGTGAGGCCCTTGCCCGCCACGGCGTCTCAAGGGAAGTACCCTGTTCCGCCCTGAAGGGCGAGACGGTCCCTGACAGCCTTCCTGCGACCCCCAAAAGCCCCCCGACACGCCGGGTTCCCCCGAGGGGAACACCGAGGGTCCCGGCACCGCTTCCTCTGAGCCCCTTCTCCCCTCCTGATCGCGACAGGAGAGGCGATTCCCCTGCGTGGTCTGGAAGGGGATCCCGGCCTTCCCGACGCACCTCAGGATGAGGCCGGTCTCACGAGGAAATTCGAGACGAGCCACGTGGGTGGGGCCACAGGCCGAACGCCCCCGATTCCCCGGTCCGCCCTTGAGAAGGACCCGAGGCCCGGACCCCTCTTCGAAGGCAACCCTGTGGGTGAAGGCACAACACGAAGGGGCACTGCCACCCCCGTGCATCGTCCGCAAAGACCCGCGGGTTCCACACACAGCTCGACGAGGGGCCTGAGACCCCCTGAGCACCTCGAGAGGCCAGCGGGGTTCCCTTCCTCAGACAAGACGAGGCCTGACTCTCCTGTCCCAACTCTGCAGGGACCCTGCGGTCGGAGTCCGAAACGGAGAGGAAGCCTGAGGTTCCTGCCTCTCCTCGAGGTGAGGCCCTCTTCCGTTGCGCCAGACCCAGCGGAGTCCCGAGGGGCCCCGCCACCTCCACAGGATCCCTCGCCTCTCAGAGGCACCCTGGGAAGTTCCCAAAGGTCCACGGCAGAAGGCGAGGGACACGAGGGTTTCCCGCCGCCCCCCGACAAAGACCTCGAGAGTCCTTCTTCAACGCGTCTCGAGGCCCTAGTCCCCTCCCGTGACTCGAGAGCCAGGACGCGCTCCCCCTCGCCACGCGCATGGAGACCTGACTTCCCTGGCGCCGCACGAGAGGCTCCCTGAGATCCTCGTCGTGCCTCGGGAGAAAACCCCCACGGGCGCCGCAGCTCGAGGAAACCCCTGAGACGCCCCCGTCCTCGCGAGCTGAGGGCCTTCTTTTCCTGCATGGCCTGGAGAGCAATCCCGGGTCCTCTCTCCAAACGGAAGAGGAGGCTGGACTCCCTTGAGGCCGCTCAGGGGGCTCCAAGAGACCCGCGTCGCGACTCGAGAGGAGAGCGGAGTCCTTGGCTTCCCCTCGAGACGAGGCCTGACTCCCCGGGGGAGGCTGGAATGCAACCCCGAGATCCCTGCCTTCCATGGAGAGGAAAATTAGGTCCCGGACACACGCTTAGGTGAGGTCTCTTAGGCCCTGCAGTGACTCGAGGGCCACCCCCAGCTTTCGCTCGCAACCCGAGGGGAAGATTGGGCTTCCCATGGCCAATCCAAGGGGAAGGCTGAGATCCCCGTCGTAACTCGAGAATGCCGCCGCAACTCGAGAAAAACCACGTGGTTCCCACCGCTTGGCAAGATGAGGCCCTTGCCCGCGACGGCGTCTCAAGGGAAGTCCCCTGTTCCACCCTGAAGGGCGAGACGGTCCCTGACAGCCTTCCTGCGACCCCCAAAAGTCCCCCGACACGCCGGGTTCCCCCGAGGGGAACACCGAGGGTCCCGGCACCGCTTCCTCTGAGCCCCTTCTCCCCTCCTGATCGCGACAGGAGAGGCGATTCCCCTGCGTGGTCTGGAAGGGGTTCCCGGCCTTCCCGGCGCACCTCAGGATGAGGCCGGTCTCACGAGGAAATTCGAGACGAGCCACGTGGGTGGGGCCACAGGCCGAACGCGCCCGATTCCCCGGTCCGCTCTTGAGAAGGACCCGAGGCCCGGACCCCTCTTCGAAGGCAACCCTGTGGGTGAAGGCACAACACAAAGGGGCACTGCCGCCCCCGTGCATCGTCCGCAAAGACCCGCGGGTTCCACACACAGCTCGACGAGGGTCCTGAGACCCCCTGAGCAACTCGAGAGGCCAGCGGGGTTCCCTTCCTCAGACAAGACGAGGCCTGACTCTCCTGTCCCAACTCTGCAGGGACCCTGCGGTCGGAGTCCGAAACGCAGAGGAAGCCTGAGGTTCCTGCCTCCCCTCGAGGTGAGGCCCTCTTCCGTTGCGCCAGACCCAGCGGAGTCCCGAGGGGCCCCGCCACCTCCACAGGATCCCTCGCCTCTCAGAGGCACCCTGGGAAGTTCCCTAAGGTCCCCGGCAGAAGGCGAGGGACACGAGGGTTTCCCGCCGCCCCCCGACAAAGACCTCGAGAGTCCTTCTTCAACGCGTCTCGAGGCCCTAGTCCCCTCCCGTGACTCGAGAGCCAGGACGCGCTCCCCCTCGCCACGCGCATGGAGACCTGACTTCCCTGGCGCCGCACGAGAGGCTCCCTGAGATCCTCGTCGTGCCTCGGGAGAAAACCCCCACGGGCGCCGCAGCTCGAGGAAACCCCTGAGACGCCCCCGTCCTCGCGAGCTGAGGGCCTTCTTTTCCTGCATGGCCTGGAGAGCAATCCCGGGTCCTCTCTCCAAACGGAAGAGGAGGCTGGACTCCCTTGAGGCCGCTCAGGGGGCTCCAAGAGACCCGCGTCGCGACTCGAGAGGAGAGCGGAGTCCTTGGCTTCCCCTCGAGACGAGGCCTGACTCCCCGGGGGAGCCTGGAATGCAACCCCGAGATCCCTGCCTTCCCTGGAGAGGAAAATTAGGTCCCGGACACACGCTTAGGTGAGGTCTCTTGGGCCCTGCAGTGACTCGAGCGCCACCCCCAGCTTTCCCTCGCAACCCGAGGGGAAGATTGGGCTTCCCAGGGCCAACCCAAGGGGAAGGCTGAGATCCCCGTCGTAACTCGAGAATGCCGCCGCAACTCGAGAAAAACCACGTGGTTCCCACCGCTTGGCAAGATGAGGCCCTTGCCCGCGACGGCGTCTCAAGGGAAGTCCCCTGTTCCGCCCTGAAGGGCGAGACGGTCCCTGACAGCCTTCCTGCGACCCCCAAAAGTCCCCCGACACGCCGGGTTCCCCCGAGGGGAACACCGAGGGTCCCGGCACCGCTTCCTCTGAGCCCCCTCTCCCCTCCTGATCGCGACAGGAGAGGCGATTCCCCTGCGTGGTCTGGAAGGGGTTCCCGGCCTTCCCGGCGCACCTCAGGATGAGGCCGGTCTCGCGAGGAAATTCGAGACGAGCCACGTGGGTGGGGCCACAGGCCGAACGCCCCCGATTCCCCGGTCCGCTCTTGAGAAGGACCCGAGGCCCGGACCCCTCTTCGAAGGCAACCCTGTGGGTGAAGGCACAACACGAAGGGGCACTGCCACCCCCGTGCATCGTCCGCAAAGACCCGCGGGTTCCACACACAGCTCGACGAGGGGCCTGAGACCCCCTGAGCACCTCGAGAGGCCAGCGGGGTTCCCTTCCTCAGACAAGACGAGGCCTGACTCTCCTGTCCCAACTCTGCAGGGACCCTGCGGTCGGAGTCCGAAACGGAGAGGAAGCCTGAGGTTCCTGCCTCCCCTCGAGGTGAGGCCCTCTTCCGTTGCGCCAGACCCAGCGGAGTCCCGAGGGGCCCCGCCGCCTCCACAGGATCCCTCGCCTCTCAGAGGCACCCCGGGAAGTTCCCTAAGGTCCCCGGCAGAAGGCGAGGGAAACGAGGGTTTCCCGCCGCCCCCCGACAAAGACCTCGAGAGTCCTTCTTCAACGCGTCTCGAGGCCCTAGTCCCCTCCCGTGACTCGAGAGCCAGGACGCGCTCCCCCTCGCCACGCGCATGGAGACCTGACTTCCCTGGCGCCGCACGAGAGGCTCCCTGAGATCCTCGTCGTGCCTCGGGAGAAAACCCCCACGGGCGCCGCAGCTCGAGGAAACCCCTGAGACGCCCCCGTCCTCGCGAGCTGAGGGCCTTCTTTTCCTGCATGGCCTGGAGAGCAATCCCGGGTCCTCTCTCCAAACGGAAGAGGAGGCTGGACTCCCTTGAGGCCGCTCAGGGGGCTCCAAGAGACCCGCGTCGCGACTCGAGAGGAGAGCGGAGTCCTTGGCTTCCCCTCGAGACGAGGCCTGACTCCCCGGGGGAGCCTGGAATGCAACCCCGAGATCCCTGCCTTCCCTGGAGAGGAAAATTAGGTCCCGGACACACGCTTAGGTGAGGTCTCTTAGGCCCTGCAGTGACTCGAGCGCCACCCCCAGCTTTCCCTCGCAACCCGAGGGGAAGATTGGGCTTCCCAGGGCCAACCCAAGGGGAAGGCTGAGATCCCCGTCGTAACTCGAGAATGCCGCCGCAACTCGAGAAAAACCACGTGGTTCCCACCGCTTGGCAAGATGAGGCCCTTGCCCGCGACGGCGTCTCAAGGGAAGTCCCCTGTTCCGCCCTGAAGGGCGAGACGGTCCCTGACAGCCTTCCTGCGACCCCCAAAAGTCCCCCGACACGCCGGGTTCCCCCGAGGGGAACACCGAGGGTCCCGGCACCGCTTCCTCTGAGCCCCCTCTCCCCTCCTGATCGCGACAGGAGAGGCGATTCCCCTGCGTGGTCTGGAAGGGGTTCCCGGCCTTCCCGGCGCACCTCAGGATGAGGCCGGTCTCACGAGGAAATTCGAGACGAGCCACGTGGGTGGGGCCACAGGCCGAACGCCCCCGATTCCCCGGTCCGCTCTTGAGAAGGACCCGAGGCCCGGACCCCTCTTCGAAGGCAACCCTGTGGGTGAAGGCACAACACGAAGGGGCACTGCCACCCCCGTGCATCGTCCGCAAAGACCCGCGGGTTCCACACACAGCTCGACGAGGGGCCTGAGACCCCCTGAGCAACTCGACAGGCCAGCGGGGTTCCCTTCCTCAGACAAGACGAGGCCTGACTCTCCTGTCCCAACTCTGCAGGGACCCTGCGGTCGGAGTCCGAAACGGAGAGGAAGCCTGAGGTTCCTGCCTCCCCTCGAGGTGAGGCCCTCTTCCGTTGCGCCAGACCCAGCGGAGTCCCGAGGGGCCCCGCCGCCTCCACAGGATCCCTCGCCTCTCAGAGGCACCCCGGGAAGTTCCCTAAGGTCCCCGGCAGAAGGCGAGGGAAACGAGGGTTTCCCGCCGCCCCCCGACAAAGACCTCGAGAGTCCTTCTTCAACGCGTCTCGAGGCCCTAGTCCCCTCCCGTGACTCGAGAGCCAGGACGCGCTCCCCCTCGCCACGCGCATGGAGACCTGACTTCCCTGGCGCCGCACGAGAGGCTCCCTGAGATCCTCGTCGTGCCTCGGGAGAAAACCCCCACGGGCGCCGCAGCTCGAGGAAACCCCTGAGACGCCCCCGTCCTCGCGAGCTGAGGGCCTTCTTTTCCTGCATGGCCTGGAGAGCAATCCCGGGTCCTCTCTCCAAACGGAAGAGGAGGCTGGACTCCCTTGAGGCCGCTCAGGGGGCTCCAAGAGACCCGCGTCGCGACTCGAGAGGAGAGCGGAGTCCTTGGCTTCCCCTCGAGACGAGGCCTGACTCCCCGGGGGAGCCTGGAATGCAACCCCGAGATCCCTGCCTTCCCTGGAGAGGAAAATTAGGTCCCGGACACACGCTTAGGTGAGGTCTCTTAGGCCCTGCAGTGACTCGAGCGCCACCCCCAGCTTTCCCTCGCAACCCGAGGGGAAGATTGGGCTTCCCAGGGCCAACCCAAGGGGAAGGCTGAGATCCCCGTCGTAACTCGAGAATGCCGCCGCAACTCGAGAAAAACCACGTGGTTCCCACCGCTTGGCAAGATGAGGCCCTTGCCCGCGACGGCGTCTCAAGGGAAGTCCCCTGTTCCGCCCTGAAGGGCGAGACGGTCCCTGACAGCCTTCCTGCGACCCCCAAAAGTCCCCCGACACGCCGGGTTCCCCCGAGGGGAACACCGAGGGTCCCGGCACCGCTTCCTCTGAGCCCCCTCTCCCCTCCTGATCGCGACAGGAGAGGCGATTCCCCTGCGTGGTCTGGAAGGGGTTCCCGGCCTTCCCGGCGCACCTCAGGATGAGGCCGGTCTCACGAGGAAATTCGAGACGAGCCACGTGGGTGGGGCCACAGGCCGAACGCCCCCGATTCCCCGGTCCGCTCTTGAGAAGGACCCGAGGCCCGGACCCCTCTTCGAAGGCAACCCTGTGGGTGAAGGCACAACACGAAGGGGCACTGCCACCCCCGTGCATCGTCCGCAAAGACCCGCGGGTTCCACACACAGCTCGACGAGGGGCCTGAGACCCCCTGAGCAACTCGAGAGGCCAGCGGGGTTCCCTTCCTCAGACAAGACGAGGCCTGACTCTCCTGTCCCAACTCTGCAGGGACCCTGCGGTCGGAGTCCGAAACGGAGAGGAAGCCTGAGGTTCCTGCCTCCCCTCGAGGTGAGGCCCTCTTCCGTTGCGCCAGACCCAGCGGAGTCCCGAGGGGCCCCGCCGCCTCCACAGGATCCCTCGCCTCTCAGAGGCACCCCGGGAAGTTCCCTAAGGTCCCCGGCAGAAGGCGAGGGAAACGAGGGTTTCCCGCCGCCCCCCGACAAAGACCTCGAGAGTCCTTCTTCAACGCGTCTCGAGGCCCTAGTCCCCTCCCGTGACTCGAGAGCCAGGACGCGCTCCCCCTCGCCACGCGCATGGAGACCTGACTTCCCTGGCGCCGCACGAGAGGCTCCCTGAGATCCTCGTCGTGCCTCGGGAGAAAACCCCCACGGGCGCCGCAGCTCGAGGAAACCCCTGAGACGCCCCCGTCCTCGCGAGCTGAGGGCCTTCTTTTCCTGCATGGCCTGGAGAGCAATCCCGGGTCCTCTCTCCAAACGGAAGAGGAGGCTGGACTCCCTTGAGGCCGCTCAGGGGGCTCCAAGAGACCCGCGTCGCGACTCGAGAGGAGAGCGGAGTCCTTGGCTTCCCCTCGAGACGAGGCCTGACTCCCCGGGGGAGCCTGGAATGCAACCCCGAGATCCCTGCCTTCCCTGGAGAGGAAAATTAGGTCCCGGACACACGCTTAGGTGAGGTCTCTTAGGCCCTGCAGTGACTCGAGCGCCACCCCCAGCTTTCCCTCGCAACCCGAGGGGAAGATTGGGCTTCCCAGGGCCAACCCAAGGGGAAGGCTGAGATCCCCGTCGTAACTCGAGAATGCCGCCGCAACTCGAGAAAAACCACGTGGTTCCCACCGCTTGGCAAGATGAGGCCCTTGCCCGCGACGGCGTCTCAAGGGAAGTCCCCTGTTCCGCCCTGAAGGGCGAGACGGTCCCTGACAGCCTTCCTGCGACCCCCAAAAGTCCCCCGACACGCCGGGTTCCCCCGAGGGGAACACCGAGGGTCCCGGCACCGCTTCCTCTGAGCCCCCTCTCCCCTCCTGATCGCGACAGGAGAGGCGATTCCCCTGCGTGGTCTGGAAGGGGTTCCCGGCCTTCCCGGCGCACCTCAGGATGAGGCCGGTCTCGCGAGGAAATTCGAGACGAGCCACGTGGGTGGGGCCACAGGCCGAACGCCCCCGATTCCCCGGTCCGCTCTTGAGAAGGACCCGAGGCCCGGACCCCTCTTCGAAGGCAACCCTGTGGGTGAAGGCACAACACGAAGGGGCACTGCCACCCCCGTGCATCGTCCGCAAAGACCCGCGGGTTCCACACACAGCTCGACGAGGGGCCTGAGACCCCCTGAGCACCTCGAGAGGCCAGCGGGGTTCCCTTCCTCAGACAAGACGAGGCCTGACTCTCCTGTCCCAACTCTGCAGGGACCCTGCGGTCGGAGTCCGAAACGGAGAGGAAGCCTGAGGTTCCTGCCTCCCCTCGAGGTGAGGCCCTCTTCCGTTGCGCCAGACCCAGCGGAGTCCCGAGGGGCCCCGCCGCCTCCACAGGATCCCTCGCCTCTCAGAGGCACCCCGGGAAGTTCCCTAAGGTCCCCGGCAGAAGGCGAGGGAAACGAGGGTTTCCCGCCGCCCCCCGACAAAGACCTCGAGAGTCCTTCTTCAACGCGTCTCGAGGCCCTAGTCCCCTCCCGTGACTCGAGAGCCAGGACGCGCTCCCCCTCGCCACGCGCATGGAGACCTGACTTCCCTGGCGCCGCACGAGAGGCTCCCTGAGATCCTCGTCGTGCCTCGGGAGAAAACCCCCACGGGCGCCGCAGCTCGAGGAAACCCCTGAGACGCCCCCGTCCTCGCGAGCTGAGGGCCTTCTTTTCCTGCATGGCCTGGAGAGCAATCCCGGGTCCTCTCTCCAAACGGAAGAGGAGGCTGGACTCCCTTGAGGCCGCTCAGGGGGCTCCAAGAGACCCGCGTCGCGACTCGAGAGGAGAGCGGAGTCCTTGGCTTCCCCTCGAGACGAGGCCTGACTCCCCGGGGGAGCCTGGAATGCAACCCCGAGATCCCTGCCTTCCCTGGAGAGGAAAATTAGGTCCCGGACACACGCTTAGGTGAGGTCTCTTAGGCCCTGCAGTGACTCGAGCGCCACCCCCAGCTTTCCCTCGCAACCCGAGGGGAAGATTGGGCTTCCCAGGGCCAACCCAAGGGGAAGGCTGAGATCCCCGTCGTAACTCGAGAATGCCGCCGCAACTCGAGAAAAACCACGTGGTTCCCACCGCTTGGCAAGATGAGGCCCTTGCCCGCGACGGCGTCTCAAGGGAAGTCCCCTGTTCCGCCCTGAAGGGCGAGACGGTCCCTGACAGCCTTCCTGCGACCCCCAAAAGTCCCCCGACACGCCGGGTTCCCCCGAGGGGAACACCGAGGGTCCCGGCACCGCTTCCTCTGAGCCCCCTCTCCCCTCCTGATCGCGACAGGAGAGGCGATTCCCCTGCGTGGTCTGGAAGGGGTTCCCGGCCTTCCCGGCGCACCTCAGGATGAGGCCGGTCTCACGAGGAAATTCGAGACGAGCCACGTGGGTGGGGCCACAGGCCGAACGCCCCCGATTCCCCGGTCCGCTCTTGAGAAGGACCCGAGGCCCGGACCCCTCTTCGAAGGCAACCCTGTGGGTGAAGGCACAACACGAAGGGGCACTGCCACCCCCGTGCATCGTCCGCAAAGACCCGCGGGTTCCACACACAGCTCGACGAGGGGCCTGAGACCCCCTGAGCAACTCGAGAGGCCAGCGGGGTTCCCTTCCTCAGACAAGACGAGGCCTGACTCTCCTGTCCCAACTCTGCAGGGACCCTGCGGTCGGAGTCCGAAACGGAGAGGAAGCCTGAGGTTCCTGCCTCCCCTCGAGGTGAGGCCCTCTTCCGTTGCGCCAGACCCAGCGGAGTCCCGAGGGGCCCCGCCGCCTCCACAGGATCCCTCGCCTCTCAGAGGCACCCCGGGAAGTTCCCTAAGGTCCCCGGCAGAAGGCGAGGGAAACGAGGGTTTCCCGCCGCCCCCCGACAAAGACCTCGAGAGTCCTTCTTCAACGCGTCTCGAGGCCCTAGTCCCCTCCCGTGACTCGAGAGCCAGGACGCGCTCCCCCTCGCCACGCGCATGGAGACCTGACTTCCCTGGCGCCGCACGAGAGGCTCCCTGAGATCCTCGTCGTGCCTCGGGAGAAAACCCCCACGGGCGCCGCAGCTCGAGGAAACCCCTGAGACGCCCCCGTCCTCGCGAGCTGAGGGCCTTCTTTTCCTGCATGGCCTGGAGAGCAATCCCGGGTCCTCTCTCCAAACGGAAGAGGAGGCTGGACTCCCTTGAGGCCGCTCAGGGGGCTCCAAGAGACCCGCGTCGCGACTCGAGAGGAGAGCGGAGTCCTTGGCTTCCCCTCGAGACGAGGCCTGACTCCCCGGGGGAGCCTGGAATGCAACCCCGAGATCCCTGCCTTCCCTGGAGAGGAAAATTAGGTCCCGGACACACGCTTAGGTGAGGTCTCTTAGGCCCTGCAGTGACTCGAGCGCCACCCCCAGCTTTCCCTCGCAACCCGAGGGGAAGATTGGGCTTCCCAGGGCCAACCCAAGGGGAAGGCTGAGATCCCCGTCGTAACTCGAGAATGCTGCCGCAACTCGAGAAAAACCACGTGGTTCCCACCGCTTGGCAAGATGAGGCCCTTGCCCGCGACGGCGTCTCAAGGGAAGTCCCCTGTTCCGCCCTGAAGGGCGAGACGGTCCCTGACAGCCTTCCTGCGACCCCCAAAAGTCCCCCGACACGCCGGGTTCCCCCGAGGGGAACACCGAGGGTCCCGGCACCGCTTCCTCTGAGCCCCCTCTCCCCTCCTGATCGCGACAGGAGAGGCGATTCCCCTGCGTGGTCTGGAAGGGGTTCCCGGCCTTCCCGGCGCACCTCAGGATGAGGCCGGTCTCACGAGGAAATTCGAGACGAGCCACGTGGGTGGGGCCACAGGCCGAACGCCCCCGATTCCCCGGTCCGCTCTTGAGAAGGACCCGAGGCCCGGACCCCTCTTCGAAGGCAACCCTGTGGGTGAAGGCACAACACGAAGGGGCACTGCCACCCCCGTGCATCGTCCGCAAAGACCCGCGGGTTCCACACACAGCTCGACGAGGGGCCTGAGACCCCCTGAGCAACTCGAGAGGCCAGCGGGGTTCCCTTCCTCAGACAAGACGAGGCCTGACTCTCCTGTCCCAACTCTGCAGGGACCCTGCGGTCGGAGTCCGAAACGCAGAGGAAGCCTGAGGTTCCTGCCTCCCCTCGAGGTGAGGCCCTCTTCCGTTGCGCCAGACCCAGCGGAGTCCCGAGGGGCCCCGCCGCCTCCACAGGATCCCTCGCCTCTCAGAGGCACCCCGGGAAGTTCCCTAAGGTCCCCGGCAGAAGGCGAGGGAAACGAGGGTTCCCGCCGCCCCCCGACAAAGACCTCGAGAGTCCTTCCTCAACGCGTCTCGAGGCCCTAGTCCCCTCCCGTGACTCGAGAGCCAGGACGCGCTCCCCCTCGCCACGCGCATGGAGACCTGACTTCCCTGGCGCCGCACGAGAGGCTCCCTGAGATCCTCGTCGTGCCTCGGGAGAAAACCCCCACGGGCGCCGCAGCTCGAGGAAACCCCTGAGACGCCCCCGTCCTCGCGAGCTGAGGGCCTTCTTTTCCTGCATGGCCTGGAGAGCAATCCCGGGTCCTCTCTCCAAACGGAAGAGGAGGCTGGACTCCCTTGAGGCCGCTCAGGGGGCTCCAAGAGACCCGCGTCGCGACTCGAGAGGAGAGCGGAGTCCTTGGCTTCCCCTCGAGACGAGGCCTGACTCCCCGGGGGAGCCTGGAATGCAACCCCGAGATCCCTGCCTTCCCTGGAGAGGAAAATTAGGTCCCGGACACACGCTTAGGTGAGGTCTCTTAGGCCCTGCAGTGACTCGAGCGCCACCCCCAGCTTTCCCTCGCAACCCGAGGGGAAGATTGGGCTTCCCAGGGCCAACCCAAGGGGAAGGCTGAGATCCCCGTCGTAACTCGAGAATGCCGCCGCAACTCGAGAAAAACCACGTGGTTCCCACCGCTTGGCAAGATGAGGCCCTTGCCCGCGACGGCGTCTCAAGGGAAGTCCCCTGTTCCGCCCTGAAGTGCGAGACGGTCCCTGACAGCCTTCCTGCGACCCCCAAAAGTCCCCCGACATGCCGGGTTCCCCCGAGGGGAACACCGAGGGTCCCGGCACCGCTTCCTCTGAGCCCCCTCTCCCCTCCTGATCGCGACAGGAGAGGCGATTCCCCTGCGTGGTCTGGAAGGGGTTCCCGGCCTTCCCGGCGCACCTCAGGATGAGGCCGGTCTCACGAGGAAATTCGAGACGAGCCACGTGGGTGGGGCCACAGGCCGAACGCCCCCGATTCCCCGGTCCGCTCTTGAGAAGGACCCGAGGCCCGGACCCCTCTTCGAAGGCAACCCTGTGGGTGAAGGCACAACACGAAGGGGCACTGCCACCCCCGTGCATCGTCCGCAAAGACCCGCGGGTTCCACACACAGCTCGACGAGGGGCCTGAGAGCCCCTGAGCAACTCGAGAGGCCAGCGGGGTTCCCTTCCTCAGACAAGACGAGGCCTGACTCTCCTGTCCCAACTCTGCAGGGACCCTGCGGTCGGAGTCCGAAACGCAGAGGAAGCCTGAGGTGCCTGCCTCCCCTCGAGGTGAGGCCCTCTTCCGTTGCGCCAGACCCAGCGGAGTCCCGAGGGGCCCCGCCGCCTCCACAGGATCCCTCGCCTCTCAGAGGCACCCCGGGAAGTTCCCTAAGGTCCCCGGCAGAAGGCGAGGGAAACGAGGGTTTCCCGCCGCCCCCCGACAAAGACCTCGAGAGTCCTTCTTCAACGCGTCTCGAGGCCCTAGTCCCCTCCCGTGACTCGAGAGCCAGGACGCGCTCCCCCTCGCCACGCGCATGGAGACCTGACTTCCCTGGCGCCGCACGAGAGGCTCCCTGAGATCCTCGTCGTGCCTCGGGAGAAAACCCCCACGGGCGCCGCAGCTCGAGGAAACCCCTGAGACGCCCCCGTCCTCGCGAGCTGAGGGCCTTCTTTTCCTGCATGGCCTGGAGAGCAATCCCGGGTCCTCTCTCCAAACGGAAGAGGAGGCTGGACTCCCTTGAGGCCGCTCAGGGGCTCCAAGAGACCCGCGTCGCGACTCGAGAGGAGAGCGGAGTCCTTGGCTTCCCCTCGAGATGAGGCCTGACTCCCCGGGGGAGCCTGGAATGCAACCCCGAGATCCCTGCCTTCCCTGGAGAGGAAAATTAGGTCCCGGACACACGCTTAGGTGAGGTCTCTTAGGCCCTGCAGTGACTCGAGCGCCACCCCCAGCTTTCCCTCGCAACCCGAGGGGAAGATTGGGCTTCCCAGGGCCAACCCAAGGGGAAGGCTGAGATCCCCGTCGTAACTCGAGAATGCCGCCGCAACTCGAGAAAAACCACGTGGTTCCCACCGCTTGGCAAGATGAGGCCCTTGCCCGCGACGGCGTCTCAAGGGAAGTCCCCTGTTCCGCCCTGAAGGGCGAGACGGTCCCTGACAGCCTTCCTGCGACCCCCAAAAGTCCCCCGACACGCCGGGTTCCCCCGAGGGGAATACCGAGGGTCCCGGCACCGCTTCCTCTGAGCCCCCTCTCCCCTCCTGATCGCGACAGGAGAGGCGATTCCCCTGCGTGGTCTGGAAGGGGTTCCCGGCCTTCCCGGCGCACCTCAGGATGAGGCCGGTCTCACGAGGAAATTCGAGACGAGCCACGTGGGTGGGGCCACAGGCCGAACGCCCCCGATTCCCCGGTCCGCTCTTGAGAAGGACCCGAGGCCCGGACCCCTCTTCGAAGGCAACCCTGTGGGTGAAGGCACAACACGAAGGGGCACTGCCACCCCCGTGCATCGTCCGCAAAGACCCGCGGGTTCCACACACAGCTCGACGAGGGGCCTGAGACCCCCTGAGCAACTCGAGAGGCCAGCGGGGTTCCCTTCCTCAGACAAGACGAGGCCTGACTCTCCTGTCCCAACTCTGCAGGGACCCTGCGGTCGGAGTCCGAAACGCAGAGGAAGCCTGAGGTGCCTGCCTCCCCTCGAGGTGAGGCCCTCTTCCGTTGCGCCAGACCCAGCGGAGTCCCGAGGGGCCCCGCCGCCTCCACAGGATCCCTCGCCTCTCAGAGGCACCCCGGGAAGTTCCCTAAGGTCCCCGGCAGAAGGCGAGGGAAACGAGGGTTTCCCGCCGCCCCCCGACAAAGACCTCGAGAGTCCTTCTTCAACGCGTCTCGAGGCCCTAGTCCCCTCCCGTGACTTGAGAGCCAGGACGCGCTCCCCCTCGCCACGCGCATGGAGACCTGACTTCCCTGGCGCCGCACGAGAGGCTCCCTGAGATCCTCGTCGTGCCTCGGGAGAAAACCCCCACGGGCGCCGCAGCTCGAGGAAACCCCTGAGACGCCCCCGTCCTCGCGAGCTGAGGGCCTTCTTTTCCTGCATGGCCTGGAGAGCAATCCCGGGTCCTCTCTCCAAACGGAAGAGGAGGCTGGACTCCCTTGAGGCCGCTCAGGGGGCTCCAAGAGACCCGCGTCGCGACTCGAGAGGAGAGCGGAGTCCTTGGCTTCCCCTCGAGACGAGGCCTGACTCCCCGGGGGAGCCTGGAATGCAACCCCGAGATCCCTGCCTTCCCTGGAGAGGAAAATTAGGTCCCGGACACACGCTTAGGTGAGGTCTCTTAGGCCCTGCAGTGACTCGAGCGCCACCCCCAGCTTTCCCTCGCAACCCGAGGGGAAGATTGGGCTTCCCAGGGCCAACCCAAGGGGAAGGCTGAGATCCCCGTCGTAACTCGAGAATGCCGCCGCAACTCGAGAAAAACCACGTGGTTCCCACCGCTTGGCAAGATGAGGCCCTTGCCCGCGACGGCGTCTCAAGGGAAGTCCCCTGTTCCGCCCTGAAGGGCGAGACGGTCCCTGACAGCCTTCCTGCGACCCCCAAAAGTCCCCCGACACGCCGGGTTCCCCCGAGGGGAACACCGAGGGTCCCGGCACCGCTTCCTCTGAGCCCCCTCTCCCCTCCTGATCGCGACAGGAGAGGCGATTCCCCTGCGTGGTCTGGAAGGGGTTCCCAGCCTTCCCGGCGCACCTCAGGATGAGGCCGGTCTCACGAGGAAATTCGAGACGAGCCACGTGGGTGGGGCCACAGGCCGAACGCCCCCGATTCCCCGGTCCGCTCTTGAGAAGGACCCGAGGCCCGGACCCCTCTTCGAAGGCAACCCTGTGGGTGAAGGCACAACACGAAGGGGCACTGCCACCCCCGTGCATCGTCCGCAAAGACCCGCGGGTTCCACACACAGCTCGACGAGGGGCCTGAGAGCCCCTGAGCAACTCGAGAGGCCAGCGGGGTTCCCTTCCTCAGACAGGACGAGGCCTGACTCTCCTGTCCCAACTCTGCAGGGACCCTGCGGTCGGAGTCCGAAACGCAGAGGAAGCCTGAGGTTCCTGCCTCCCCTCGAGGTGAGGCCCTCTTCCGTTGCGCCAGACCCAGCGGAGTCCCGAGGGGCCCCGCCGCCTCCACAGGATCCCTCGCCTCTCAGAGGCACCCCGGGAAGTTCCCTAAGGTCCCCGGCAGAAGGCGAGGGAAACGAGGGTTTCCCGCCGCCCCCCGACAAAGACCTCGAGAGTCCTTCTTCAACGCGTCTCGAGGCCCTAGTCCCCTCCCGTGACTCGAGAGCCAGGACGCGCTCCCCCTCGCCACGCGCATGGAGACCTGACTTCCCTGGCGCCGCACGAGAGGCTCCCTGAGATCCTCGTCGTGCCTCGGGAGAAAACCCCCACGGGCGCCGCAGCTCGAGGAAACCCCTGAGACGCCCCCGTCCTCGCGAGCTGAGGGCCTTCTTTTCCTGCATGGCCTGGAGAGCAATCCCGGGTCCTCTCTCCAAACGGAAGAGGAGGCTGGACTCCCTTGAGGCCGCTCAGGGGGCTCCAAGAGAGCCGCGTCGCGACTCGAGAGGAGAGCGGAGTCCTTGGCTTCCCCTCGAGACGAGGCCTGACTCCCCGGGGGAGCCTGGAATGCAACCCCGAGATCCCTGCCTTCCCTGGAGAGGAAAATTAGGTCCCGGACACACGCTTAGGTGAGGTCTCTTAGGCCCTGCAGTGACTCGAGCGCCACCCCCAGCTTTCCCTCGCAACCCGAGGGGAAGATTGGGCTTCCCAGGGCCAACCCAAGGGGAAGGCTGAGATCCCCGTCGTAACTCGAGAATGCCGCCGCAACTCGAGAAAAACCACGTGGTTCCCACCGCTTGGCAAGATGAGGCCCTTGCCCGCGACGGCGTCTCAAGGGAAGTCCCCTGTTCCACCCTGAAGGGCGAGACGGTCCCTGACAGCCTTCCTGCGACCCCCAAAAGTCCCCCGACACGCCGGGTTCCCCCGAGGGGAACACCGAGGGTCCCGGCACCGCTTCCTCTGAGCCCCCTCTCCCCTCCTGATCGCGACAGGAGAGGCGATTCCCCTGCGTGGTCTGGAAGGGGTTCCCGGCCTTCCCGGCGCACCTCAGGATGAGGCCGGTCTCACGAGGAAATTCGAGACGAGCCACGTGGGTGGGGCCACATGCCGAACGCCCCCGATTCCCCGGTCCGCTCTTGAGAAGGACCCGAGGCCCGGACCCCTCTTCGAAGGCAACCCTGTGGGTGAAGGCACAACACGAAGGGGCACTGCCACCCCCGTGCATCGTCCGCAAAGACCCGCGGGTTCCACACACAGCTCGACGAGGGGCCTGAGAGCCCCTGAGCAACTCGAGAGGCCAGCGGGGTTCCCTTCCTCAGACAGGACGAGGCCTGACTCTCCTGTCCCAACTCTGCAGGGACCCTGCGGTCGGAGTCCGAAACGCAGAGGAAGCCTGAGGTTCCTGCCTCCCCTCGAGGTGAGGCCCTCTTCCGTTGCGCCAGACCCAGCGGAGTCCCGAGGGGCCCCGCCGCCTCCACAGGATCCCTCGCCTCTCAGAGGCACCCCGGGAAGTTCCCTAAGGTCCCCGGCAGAAGGCGAGGGAAACGAGGGTTTCCCGCCGCCCCCCGACAAAGACCTCGAGAGTCCTTCTTCAACGCGTCTCGAGGCCCTAGTCCCCTCCCGTGACTCGAGAGCCAGGACGCGCTCCCCCTCGCCACGCGCATGGAGACCTGACTTCCCTGGCGCCGCACGAGAGGCTCCCTGAGATCCTCGTCGTGCCTCGGGAGAAAACCCCCACGGGCGCCGCAGCTCGAGGAAACCCCTGAGACGCCCCCGTCCTCGCGAGCTGAGGGCCTTCTTTTCCTGCATGGCCTGGAGAGCAATCCCGGGTCCTCTCTCCAAACGGAAGAGGAGGCTGGACTCCCTTGAGGCCGCTCAGGGGGCTCCAAGAGAGCCGCGTCGCGACTCGAGAGGAGAGCGGAGTCCTTGGCTTCCCCTCGAGACGAGGCCTGACTCCCCGGGGGAGCCTGGAATGCAACCCCGAGATCCCTGCCTTCCCTGGAGAGGAAAATTAGGTCCCGGACACACGCTTAGGTGAGGTCTCTTAGGCCCTGCAGTGACTCGAGCGCCACCCCCAGCTTTCCCTCGCAACCCGAGGGGAAGATTGGGCTTCCCAGGGCCAACCCAAGGGGAAGGCTGAGATCCCCGTCGTAACTCGAGAATGCCGCCGCAACTCGAGAAAAACCACGTGGTTCCCACCGCTTGGCAAGATGAGGCCCTTGCCCGCGACGGCGTCTCAAGGGAAGTCCCCTGTTCCGCCCTGAAGGGCGAGACGGTCCCTGACAGCCTTCCTGCGACCCCCAAAAGTCCCCCGACACGCCGGGTTCCCCCGAGGGGAACACCGAGGGTCCCGGCACCGCTTCCTCTGAGCCCCCTCTCCCCTCCTGATCGCGACAGGAGAGGCGATTCCCCTGCGTGGTCTGGAAGGGGTTCCCGGCCTTCCCGGCGCACCTCAGGATGAGGCCGGTCTCACGAGGAAATTCGAGACGAGCCACGTGGGTGGGGCCACAGGCCGAACGCCCCCGATTCCCCGGTCCGCTCTTGAGAAGGACCCGAGGCCCGGACCCCTCTTCGAAGGCAACCCTGTGGGTGAAGGCACAACACGAAGGGGCACTGCCACCCCCGTGCATCGTCCGCAAAGACCCGCGGGTTCCACACACAGCTCGACGAGGGGCCTGAGAGCCCCTGAGCAACTCGAGAGGCCAGCGGGGTTCCCTTCCTCAGACAAGACGAGGCCTGACTCTCCTGTCCCAACTCTGCAGGGACCCTGCGGTCGGAGTCCGAAACGGAGAGGAAGCCTGAGGTTCCTGCCTCCCCTCGAGGTGAGGCCCTCTTCCGTTGCGCCAGACCCAGCGGAGTCCCGAGGGGCCCCGCCGCCTCCACAGGATCCCTCGCCTCTCAGAGGCACCCCGGGAAGTTCCCTAAGGTCCCCGGCAGAAGGCGAGGGAAACGAGGGTTTCCCGCCGCCCCCCGACAAAGACCTCGAGAGTCCTTCTTCAACGCGTCTCGAGGCCCTAGTCCCCTCCCGTGACTCGAGAGCCAGGACGCGCTCCCCCTCGCCACGCGCATGGAGACCTGACTTCCCTGGCGCCGCACGAGAGGCTCCCTGAGATCCTCGTCGTGCCTCGGGAGAAAACCCCCACGGGCGCCGCAGCTCGAGGAAACCCCTGAGACGCCCCCGTCCTCGCGAGCTGAGGGCCTTCTTTTCCTGCATGGCCTGGAGAGCAATCCCGGGTCCTCTCTCCAAACGGAAGAGGAGGCTGGACTCCCTTGAGGCCGCTCAGGGGGCTCCAAGAGACCCGCGTCGCGACTCGAGAGGAGAGCGGAGTCCTTGGCTTCCCCTCGAGATGGGGCCTGACTCCCCGGGGGAGCCTGGAATGCAACCCCGAGATCCCTGCCTTCCCTGGAGAGGAAAATTAGGTCCCGGACACACGCTTAGGTGAGGTCTCTTAGGCCCTGCAGTGACTCGAGCGCCACCCCCAGCTTTCCCTCGCAACCCGAGGGGAAGATTGGGCTTCCCAGGGCCAACCCAAGGGGAAGGCTGAGATCCCCGTCGTAACTCGAGAATGCCGCCGCAACTCGAGAAAAACCACGTGGTTCCCACCGCTTGGCAAGATGAGGCCCTTGCCCGCGACGGCGTCTCAAGGGAAGTCCCCTGTTCCGCCCTGAAGGGCGAGACGGTCCCTGACAGCCTTCCTGCGACCCCCAAAAGTCCCCCGACACGCCGGGTTCCCCCGAGGGGAACACCGAGGGTCCCGGCACCGCTTCCTCTGAGCCCCCTCTCCCCTCCTGATCGCGACAGGAGAGGCGATTCCCCTGCGTGGTCTGGAAGGGGTTCCCGGCCTTCCCGGCGCACCTCAGGATGAGGCCGGTCTCACGAGGAAATTCGAGACGAGCCACGTGGGTGGGGCCACAGGCCGAACGCCCCCGATTCCCCGGTCCGCTCTTGAGAAGGACCCGAGGCCCGGACCCCTCTTCGAAGGCAACCCTGTGGGTGAAGGCACAACACGAAGGGGCACTGCCACCCCCGTGCATCGTCCGCAAAGACCCGCGGGTTCCACACACAGCTCGACGAGGGGCCTGAGAGCCCCTGAGCAACTCGACAGGCCAGCGGGGTTCCCTTCCTCAGACAAGACGAGGCCTGACTCTCCTGTCCCAACTCTGCAGGGACCCTGCGGTCGGAGTCCGAAACGGAGAGGAAGCCTGAGGTTCCTGCCTCCCCTCGAGGTGAGGCCCTCTTCCGTTGCGCCAGACCCAGCGGAGTCCCGAGGGGCCCCGCCGCCTCCACAGGATCCCTCGCCTCTCAGAGGCACCCCGGGAAGTTCCCTAAGGTCCCCGGCAGAAGGCGAGGGAAACGAGGGTTTCCCGCCGCCCCCCGACAAAGACCTCGAGAGTCCTTCTTCAACGCGTCTCGAGGCCCTAGTCCCCTCCCGTGACTCGAGAGCCAGGACGCGCTCCCCCTCGCCACGCGCATGGAGACCTGACTTCCCTGGCGCCGCACGAGAGGCTCCCTGAGATCCTCGTCGTGCCTCGGGAGAAAACCCCCACGGGCGCCGCAGCTCGAGGAAACCCCTGAGACGCCCCCGTCCTCGCGAGCTGAGGGCCTTCTTTTCCTGCATGGCCTGGAGAGCAATCCCGGGTCCTCTCTCCAAACGGAAGAGGAGGCTGGACTCCCTTGAGGCCGCTCAGGGGGCTCCAAGAGACCCGCGTCGCGACTCGAGAGGAGAGCGGAGTCCTTGGCTTCCCCTCGAGACGAGGCCTGACTCCCCGGGGGAGCCTGGAATGCAACCCCGAGATCCCTGCCTTCCCTGGAGAGGAAAATTAGGTCCCGGACACACGCTTAGGTGAGGTCTCTTAGGCCCTGCAGTGACTCGAGCGCCACCCCCAGCTTTCCCTCGCAACCCGAGGGGAAGATTGGGCTTCCCAGGGCCAACCCAAGGGGAAGGCTGAGATCCCCGTCGTAACTCGAGAATGCCGCCGCAACTCGAGAAAAACCACGTGGTTCCCACCGCTTGGCAAGATGAGGCCCTTGCCCGCGACGGCGTCTCAAGGGAAGTCCCCTGTTCCGCCCTGAAGGGCGAGACGGTCCCTGACAGCCTTCCTGCGACCCCCAAAAGTCCCCCGACACGCCGGGTTCCCCCGAGGGGAACACCGAGGGTCCCGGCACCGCTTCCTCTGAGCCCCCTCTCCCCTCCTGATCGCGACAGGAGAGGCGATTCCCCTGCGTGGTCTGGAAGGGGTTCCCGGCCTTCCCGGCGCACCTCAGGATGAGGCCGGTCTCACGAGGAAATTCGAGACGAGCCACGTGGGTGGGGCCACAGGCCGAACGCCCCCGATTCCCCGGTCCGCTCTTGAGAAGGACCCGAGGCCCGGACCCCTCTTCGAAGGCAACCCTGTGGGTGAAGGCACAACACGAAGGGGCACTGCCACCCCCGTGCATCGTCCGCAAAGACCCGCGGGTTCCACACACAGCTCGACGAGGGGCCTGAGAGCCCCTGAGCAACTCGAGAGGCCAGCGGGGTTCCCTTCCTCAGACAAGACGAGGCCTGACTCTCCTGTCCCAACTCTGCAGGGACCCTGCGGTCGGAGTCCGAAACGGAGAGGAAGCCTGAGGTTCCTGCCTCCCCTCGAGGTGAGGCCCTCTTCCGTTGCGCCAGACCCAGCGGAGTCCCGAGGGGCCCCGCCGCCTCCACAGGATCCCTCGCCTCTCAGAGGCACCCCGGGAAGTTCCCTAAGGTCCCCGGCAGAAGGCGAGGGAAACGAGGGTTTCCCGCCGCCCCCCGACAAAGACCTCGAGAGTCCTTCTTCAACGCGTCTCGAGGCCCTAGTCCCCTCCCGTGACTCGAGAGCCAGGACGCGCTCCCCCTCGCCACGCGCATGGAGACCTGACTTCCCTGGCGCCGCACGAGAGGCTCCCTGAGATCCTCGTCGTGCCTCGGGAGAAAACCCCCACGGGCGCCGCAGCTCGAGGAAACCCCTGAGACGCCCCCGTCCTCGCGAGCTGAGGGCCTTCTTTTCCTGCATGGCCTGGAGAGCAATCCCGGGTCCTCTCTCCAAACGGAAGAGGAGGCTGGACTCCCTTGAGGCCGCTCAGGGGGCTCCAAGAGACCCGCGTCGCGACTCGAGAGGAGAGCGGAGTCCTTGGCTTCCCCTCGAGATGGGGCCTGACTCCCCGGGGGAGCCTGGAATGCAACCCCGAGATCCCTGCCTTCCCTGGAGAGGAAAATTAGGTCCCGGACACACGCTTAGGTGAGGTCTCTTAGGCCCTGCAGTGACTCGAGCGCCACCCCCAGCTTTCCCTCGCAACCCGAGGGGAAGATTGGGCTTCCCAGGGCCAACCCAAGGGGAAGGCTGAGATCCCCGTCGTAACTCGAGAATGCCGCCGCAACTCGAGAAAAACCACGTGGTTCCCACCGCTTGGCAAGATGAGGCCCTTGCCCGCGACGGCGTCTCAAGGGAAGTCCCCTGTTCCGCCCTGAAGGGCGAGACGGTCCCTGACAGCCTTCCTGCGACCCCCAAAAGTCCCCCGACACGCCGGGTTCCCCCGAGGGGAACACCGAGGGTCCCGGCACCGCTTCCTCTGAGCCCCCTCTCCCCTCCTGATCGCGACAGGAGAGGCGATTCCCCTGCGTGGTCTGGAAGGGGTTCCCGGCCTTCCCGGCGCACCTCAGGATGAGGCCGGTCTCACGAGGAAATTCGAGACGAGCCACGTGGGTGGGGCCACAGGCCGAACGCCCCCGATTCCCCGGTCCGCTCTTGAGAAGGACCCGAGGCCCGGACCCCTCTTCGAAGGCAACCCTGTGGGTGAAGGCACAACACGAAGGGGCACTGCCACCCCCGTGCATCGTCCGCAAAGACCCGCGGGTTCCACACACAGCTCGACGAGGGGCCTGAGAGCCCCTGAGCAACTCGACAGGCCAGCGGGGTTCCCTTCCTCAGACAAGACGAGGCCTGACTCTCCTGTCCCAACTCTGCAGGGACCCTGCGGTCGGAGTCCGAAACGGAGAGGAAGCCTGAGGTTCCTGCCTCCCCTCGAGGTGAGGCCCTCTTCCGTTGCGCCAGACCCAGCGGAGTCCCGAGGGGCCCCGCCGCCTCCACAGGATCCCTCGCCTCTCAGAGGCACCCCGGGAAGTTCCCTAAGGTCCCCGGCAGAAGGCGAGGGAAACGAGGGTTTCCCGCCGCCCCCCGACAAAGACCTCGAGAGTCCTTCTTCAACGCGTCTCGAGGCCCTAGTCCCCTCCCGTGACTCGAGAGCCAGGACGCGCTCCCCCTCGCCACGCGCATGGAGACCTGACTTCCCTGGCGCCGCACGAGAGGCTCCCTGAGATCCTCGTCGTGCCTCGGGAGAAAACCCCCACGGGCGCCGCAGCTCGAGGAAACCCCTGAGACGCCCCCGTCCTCGCGAGCTGAGGGCCTTCTTTTCCTGCATGGCCTGGAGAGCAATCCCGGGTCCTCTCTCCAAACGGAAGAGGAGGCTGGACTCCCTTGAGGCCGCTCAGGGGGCTCCAAGAGACCCGCGTCGCGACTCGAGAGGAGAGCGGAGTCCTTGGCTTCCCCTCGAGACGAGGCCTGACTCCCCGGGGGAGCCTGGAATGCAACCCCGAGATCCCTGCCTTCCCTGGAGAGGAAAATTAGGTCCCGGACACACGCTTAGGTGAGGTCTCTTAGGCCCTGCAGTGACTCGAGCGCCACCCCCAGCTTTCCCTCGCAACCCGAGGGGAAGATTGGGCTTCCCAGGGCCAACCCAAGGGGAAGGCTGAGATCCCCGTCGTAACTCGAGAATGCCGCCGCAACTCGAGAAAAACCACGTGGTTCCCACCGCTTGGCAAGATGAGGCCCTTGCCCGCGACGGCGTCTCAAGGGAAGTCCCCTGTTCCGCCCTGAAGGGCGAGACGGTCCCTGACAGCCTTCCTGCGACCCCCAAAAGTCCCCCGACACGCCGGGTTCCCCCGAGGGGAACACCGAGGGTCCCGGCACCGCTTCCTCTGAGCCCCCTCTCCCCTCCTGATCGCGACAGGAGAGGCGATTCCCCTGCGTGGTCTGGAAGGGGTTCCCGGCCTTCCCGGCGCACCTCAGGATGAGGCCGGTCTCACGAGGAAATTCGAGACGAGCCACGTGGGTGGGGCCACAGGCCGAACGCCCCCGATTCCCCGGTCCGCTCTTGAGAAGGACCCGAGGCCCGGACCCCTCTTCGAAGGCAACCCTGTGGGTGAAGGCACAACACGAAGGGGCACTGCCACCCCCGTGCATCGTCCGCAAAGACCCGCGGGTTCCACACACAGCTCGACGAGGGGCCTGAGAGCCCCTGAGCAACTCGAGAGGCCAGCGGGGTTCCCTTCCTCAGACAAGACGAGGCCTGACTCTCCTGTCCCAACTCTGCAGGGACCCTGCGGTCGGAGTCCGAAACGGAGAGGAAGCCTGAGGTTCCTGCCTCCCCTCGAGGTGAGGCCCTCTTCCGTTGCGCCAGACCCAGCGGAGTCCCGAGGGGCCCCGCCGCCTCCACAGGATCCCTCGCCTCTCAGAGGCACCCCGGGAAGTTCCCTAAGGTCCCCGGCAGAAGGCGAGGGAAACGAGGGTTTCCCGCCGCCCCCCGACAAAGACCTCGAGAGTCCTTCTTCAACGCGTCTCGAGGCCCTAGTCCCCTCCCGTGACTCGAGAGCCAGGACGCGCTCCCCCTCGCCACGCGCATGGAGACCTGACTTCCCTGGCGCCGCACGAGAGGCTCCCTGAGATCCTCGTCGTGCCTCGGGAGAAAACCCCCACGGGCGCCGCAGCTCGAGGAAACCCCTGAGACGCCCCCGTCCTCGCGAGCTGAGGGCCTTCTTTTCCTGCATGGCCTGGAGAGCAATCCCGGGTCCTCTCTCCAAACGGAAGAGGAGGCTGGACTCCCTTGAGGCCGCTCAGGGGGCTCCAAGAGACCCGCGTCGCGACTCGAGAGGAGAGCGGAGTCCTTGGCTTCCCCTCGAGACGAGGCCTGACTCCCCGGGGGAGCATGGAATGCAACCCCGAGATCCCTGCCTTCCCTGGAGAGGAAAATTAGGTCCCGGACACACGCTTAGGTGAGGTCTCTTAGGCCCTGCAGTGACTCGAGCGCCACCCCCAGCTTTCCCTCGCAACCCGAGGGGAAGATTGGGCTTCCCAGGGCCAACCCAAGGGGAAGGCTGAGATCCCCGTCGTAACTCGAGAATGCCGCCGCAACTCGAGAAAAACCACGTGGTTCCCACCGCTTGGCAAGATGAGGCCCTTGCCCGCGACGGCGTCTCAAGGGAAGTCCCCTGTTCCGCCCTGAAGGGCGAGACGGTCCCTGACAGCCTTCCTGCGACCCCCAAAAGTCCCCCGACACGCCGGGTTCCCCCGAGGGGAACACCGAGGGTCCCGGCACCGCTTCCTCTGAGCCCCCTCTCCCCTCCTGATCGCGACAGGAGAGGCGATTCCCCTGCGTGGTCTGGAAGGGGTTCCCGGCCTTCCCGGCGCACCTCAGGATGAGGCCGGTCTCACGAGGAAATTCGAGACGAGCCACGTGGGTGGGGCCACAGGCCGAACGCCCCCGATTCCCCGGTCCGCTCTTGAGAAGGACCCGAGGCCCGGACCCCTCTTCGAAGGCAACCCTGTGGGTGAAGGCACAACACGAAGGGGCACTGCCACCCCCGTGCATCGTCCGCAAAGACCCGCGGGTTCCACACACAGCTCGACGAGGGGCCTGAGAGCCCCTGAGCAACTCGACAGGCCAGCGGGGTTCCCTTCCTCAGACAAGACGAGGCCTGACTCTCCTGTCCCAACTCTGCAGGGACCCTGCGGTCGGAGTCCGAAACGGAGAGGAAGCCTGAGGTTCCTGCCTCCCCTCGAGGTGAGGCCCTCTTCCGTTGCGCCAGACCCAGCGGAGTCCCGAGGGGCCCCGCCGCCTCCACAGGATCCCTCGCCTCTCAGAGGCACCCCGGGAAGTTCCCTAAGGTCCCCGGCAGAAGGCGAGGGACACGAGGGTTTCCCGCCGCCCCCCGACAAAGACCTCGAGAGTCCTTCTTCAACGCGTCTCGAGGCCCTAGTCCCCTCCCGTGACTCGAGAGCCAGGACGCGCTCCCCCTCGCCACGCGCATGGAGACCTGACTTCCCTGGCGCCGCACGAGAGGCTCCCTGAGATCCTCGTCGTGCCTCGGGAGAAAACCCCCACGGGCGCCGCAGCTCGAGGAAACCCCTGAGACGCCCCCGTCCTCGCGAGCTGAGGGCCTTCTTTTCCTGCATGGCCTGGAGAGCAATCCCGGGTCCTCTCTCCAAACGGAAGAGGAGGCTGGACTCCCTTGAGGCCGCTCAGGGGGCTCCAAGAGACCCGCGTCGCGACTCGAGAGGAGAGCGGAGTCCTTGGCTTCCCCTCGAGACGAGGCCTGACTCCCCGGGGGAGCCTGGAATGCAACCCCGAGATCCCTGCCTTCCCTGGAGAGGAAAATTAGGTCCCGGACACACGCTTAGGTGAGGTCTCTTAGGCCCTGCAGTGACTCGAGCGCCACCCCCAGCTTTCCCTCGCAACCCGAGGGGAAGATTGGGCTTCCCAGGGCCAACCCAAGGGGAAGGCTGAGATCCCCGTCGTAACTCGAGAATGCCGCCGCAACTCGAGAAAAACCACGTGGTTCCCACCGCTTGGCAAGATGAGGCCCTTGCCCGCGACGGCGTCTCAAGGGAAGTCCCCTGTTCCGCCCTGAAGGGCGAGACGGTCCCTGACAGCCTTCCTGCGACCCCCAAAAGTCCCCCGACACGCCGGGTTCCCCCGAGGGGAACACCGAGGGTCCCGGCACCGCTTCCTCTGAGCCCCCTCTCCCCTCCTGATCGCGACAGGAGAGGCGATTCCCCTGCGTGGTCTGGAAGGGGTTCCCGGCCTTCCCGGCGCACCTCAGGATGAGGCCGGTCTCACGAGGAAATTCGAGACGAGCCACGTGGGTGGGGCCACAGGCCGAACGCCCCCGATTCCCCGGTCCGCTCTTGAGAAGGACCCGAGGCCCGGACCCCTCTTCGAAGGCAACCCTGTGGGTGAAGGCACAACACGAAGGGGCACTGCCACCCCCGTGCATCGTCCGCAAAGACCCGCGGGTTCCACACACAGCTCGACGAGGGGCCTGAGACCCCCTGAGCAACTCGACAGGCCAGCGGGGTTCCCTTCCTCAGACAAGACGAGGCCTGACTCTCCTGTCCCAACTCTGCAGGGACCCTGCGGTCGGAGTCCGAAACGGAGAGGAAGCCTGAGGTTCCTGCCTCCCCTCGAGGTGAGGCCCTCTTCCGTTGCGCCAGACCCAGCGGAGTCCCGAGGGGCCCCGCCGCCTCCACAGGATCCCTCGCCTCTCAGAGGCACCCCGGGAAGTTCCCTAAGGTCCCCGGCAGAAGGCGAGGGAAACGAGGGTTTCCCGCCGCCCCCCGACAAAGACCTCGAGAGTCCTTCTTCAACGCGTCTCGAGGCCCTAGTCCCCTCCCGTGACTCGAGAGCCAGGACGCGCTCCCCCTCGCCACGCGCATGGAGACCTGACTTCCCTGGCGCCGCACGAGAGGCTCCCTGAGATCCTCGTCGTGCCTCGGGAGAAAACCCCCACGGGCGCCGCAGCTCGAGGAAACCCCTGAGACGCCCCCGTCCTCGCGAGCTGAGGGCCTTCTTTTCCTGCATGGCCTGGAGAGCAATCCCGGGTCCTCTCTCCAAACGGAAGAGGAGGCTGGACTCCCTTGAGGCCGCTCAGGGGGCTCCAAGAGAGCCGCGTCGCGACTCGAGAGGAGAGCGGAGTCCTTGGCTTCCCCTCGAGACGAGGCCTGACTCCCCGGGGGAGCCTGGAATGCAACCCCGAGATCCCTGCCTTCCCTGGAGAGGAAAATTAGGTCCCGGACACACGCTTAGGTGAGGTCTCTTAGGCCCTGCAGTGACTCGAGCGCCACCCCCAGCTTTCCCTCGCAACCCGAGGGGAAGATTGGGCTTCCCAGGGCCAACCCAAGGGGAAGGCTGAGATCCCCGTCGTAACTCGAGAATGCCGCCGCAACTCGAGAAAAACCACGTGGTTCCCACCGCTTGGCAAGATGAGGCCCTTGCCCGCGACGGCGTCTCAAGGGAAGTCCCCTGTTCCGCCCTGAAGGGCGAGACGGTCCCTGACAGCCTTCCTGCGACCCCCAAAAGTCCCCCGACACGCCGGGTTCCCCCGAGGGGAACACCGAGGGTCCCGGCACCGCTTCCTCTGAGCCCCCTCTCCCCTCCTGATCGCGACAGGAGAGGCGATTCCCCTGCGTGGTCTGGAAGGGGTTCCCGGCCTTCCCGGCGCACCTCAGGATGAGGCCGGTCTCACGAGGAAATTCGAGACGAGCCACGTGGGTGGGGCCACAGGCCGAACGCCCCCGATTCCCCGGTCCGCTCTTGAGAAGGACCCGAGGCCCGGACCCCTCTTCGAAGGCAACCCTGTGGGTGAAGGCACAACACGAAGGGGCACTGCCACCCCCGTGCATCGTCCGCAAAGACCCGCGGGTTCCACACACAGCTCGACGAGGGGCCTGAGACCCCCTGAGCAACTCGACAGGCCAGCGGGGTTCCCTTCCTCAGACAAGACGAGGCCTGACTCTCCTGTCCCAACTCTGCAGGGACCCTGCGGTCGGAGTCCGAAACGGAGAGGAAGCCTGAGGTTCCTGCCTCCCCTCGAGGTGAGGCCCTCTTCCGTTGCGCCAGACCCAGCGGAGTCCCGAGGGGCCCCGCCGCCTCCACAGGATCCCTCGCCTCTCAGAGGCACCCCGGGAAGTTCCCTAAGGTCCCCGGCAGAAGGCGAGGGAAACGAGGGTTTCCCGCCGCCCCCCGACAAAGACCTCGAGAGTCCTTCTTCAACGCGTCTCGAGGCCCTAGTCCCCTCCCGTGACTCGAGAGCCAGGACGCGCTCCCCCTCGCCACGCGCATGGAGACCTGACTTCCCTGGCGCCGCACGAGAGGCTCCCTGAGATCCTCGTCGTGCCTCGGGAGAAAACCCCCACGGGCGCCGCAGCTCGAGGAAACCCCTGAGACGCCCCCGTCCTCGCGAGCTGAGGGCCTTCTTTTCCTGCATGGCCTGGAGAGCAATCCCGGGTCCTCTCTCCAAACGGAAGAGGAGGCTGGACTCCCTTGAGGCCGCTCAGGGGGCTCCAAGAGACCCGCGTCGCGACTCGAGAGGAGAGCGGAGTCCTTGGCTTCCCCTCGAGACGAGGCCTGACTCCCCGGGGGAGCCTGGAATGCAACCCCGAGATCCCTGCCTTCCCTGGAGAGGAAAATTAGGTCCCGGACACACGCTTAGGTGAGGTCTCTTAGGCCCTGCAGTGACTCGAGCGCCACCCCCAGCTTTCCCTCGCAACCCGAGGGGAAGATTGGGCTTCCCAGGGCCAACCCAAGGGGAAGGCTGAGATCCCCGTCGTAACTCGAGAATGCCGCCGCAACTCGAGAAAAACCACGTGGTTCCCACCGCTTGGCAAGATGAGGCCCTTGCCCGCGACGGCGTCTCAAGGGAAGTCCCCTGTTCCGCCCTGAAGGGCGAGACGGTCCCTGACAGCCTTCCTGCGACCCCCAAAAGTCCCCCGACACGCCGGGTTCCCCCGAGGGGAACACCGAGGGTCCCGGCACCGCTTCCTCTGAGCCCCCTCTCCCCTCCTGATCGCGACAGGAGAGGCGATTCCCCTGCGTGGTCTGGAAGGGGTTCCCGGCCTTCCCGGCGCACCTCAGGATGAGGCCGGTCTCACGAGGAAATTCGAGACGAGCCACGTGGGTGGGGCCACAGGCCGAACGCCCCCGATTCCCCGGTCCGCTCTTGAGAAGGACCCGAGGCCCGGACCCCTCTTCGAAGGCAACCCTGTGGGTGAAGGCACAACACGAAGGGGCACTGCCACCCCCGTGCATCGTCCGCAAAGACCCGCGGGTTCCACACACAGCTCGACGAGGGGCCTGAGAGCCCCTGAGCAACTCGAGAGGCCAGCGGGGTTCCCTTCCTCAGACAAGACGAGGCCTGACTCTCCTGTCCCAACTCTGCAGGGACCCTGCGGTCGGAGTCCGAAACGGAGAGGAAGCCTGAGGTTCCTGCCTCCCCTCGAGGTGAGGCCCTCTTCCGTTGCGCCAGACCCAGAGGAGTCCCGAGGGGCCCCGCCGCCTCCACAGGATCCCTCGCCTCTCAGAGGCACCCCGGGAAGTTCCCTAAGGTCCCCGGCAGAAGGCGAGGGAAACGAGGGTTTCCCGCCGCCCCCCGACAAAGACCTCGAGAGTCCTTCTTCAACGCGTCTCGAGGCCCTAGTCCCCTCCCGTGACTCGAGAGCCAGGACGCGCTCCCCCTCGCCACGCGCATGGAGACCTGACTTCCCTGGCGCCGCACGAGAGGCTCCCTGAGATCCTCGTCGTGCCTCGGGAGAAAACCCCCACGGGCGCCGCAGCTCGAGGAAACCCCTGAGACGCCCCCGTCCTCGCGAGCTGAGGGCCTTCTTTTCCTGCATGGCCTGGAGAGCAATCCCGGGTCCTCTCTCCAAACGGAAGAGGAGGCTGGACTCCCTTGAGGCCGCTCAGGGGGCTCCAAGAGAGCCGCGTCGCGACTCGAGAGGAGAGCGGAGTCCTTGGCTTCCCCTCGAGACGAGGCCTGACTCCCCGGGGGAGCCTGGAATGCAACCCCGAGATCCCTGCCTTCCCTGGAGAGGAAAATTAGGTCCCGGACACACGCTTAGGTGAGGTCTCTTAGGCCCTGCAGTGACTCGAGCGCCACCCCCAGCTTTCCCTCGCAACCCGAGGGGAAGATTGGGCTTCCCAGGGCCAACCCAAGGGGAAGGCTGAGATCCCCGTCGTAACTCGAGAATGCCGCCGCAACTCGAGAAAAACCACGTGGTTCCCACCGCTTGGCAAGATGAGGCCCTTGCCCGCGACGGCGTCTCAAGGGAAGTCCCCTGTTCCGCCCTGAAGGGCGAGACGGTCCCTGACAGCCTTCCTGCGACCCCCAAAAGTCCCCCGACACGCCGGGTTCCCCCGAGGGGAACACCGAGGGTCCCGGCACCGCTTCCTCTGAGCCCCCTCTCCCCTCCTGATCGCGACAGGAGAGGCGATTCCCCTGCGTGGTCTGGAAGGGGTTCCCGGCCTTCCCGGCGCACCTCAGGATGAGGCCGGTCTCACGAGGAAATTCGAGACGAGCCACGTGGGTGGGGCCACAGGCCGAACGCCCCCGATTCCCCGGTCCGCTCTTGAGAAGGACCCGAGGCCCGGACCCCTCTTCGAAGGCAACCCTGTGGGTGAAGGCACAACACGAAGGGGCACTGCCACCCCCGTGCATCGTCCGCAAAGACCCGCGGGTTCCACACACAGCTCGACGAGGGGCCTGAGAGCCCCTGAGCAACTCGAGAGGCCAGCGGGGTTCCCTTCCTCAGACAAGACGAGGCCTGACTCTCCTGTCCCAACTCTGCAGGGACCCTGCGGTCGGAGTCCGAAACGGAGAGGAAGCCTGAGGTTCCTGCCTCCCCTCGAGGTGAGGCCCTCTTCCGTTGCGCCAGACCCAGAGGAGTCCCGAGGGGCCCCGCCGCCTCCACAGGATCCCTCGCCTCTCAGAGGCACCCCGGGAAGTTCCCTAAGGTCCCCGGCAGAAGGCGAGGGAAACGAGGGTTTCCCGCCGCCCCCCGACAAAGACCTCGAGAGTCCTTCTTCAACGCGTCTCGAGGCCCTAGTCCCCTCCCGTGACTCGAGAGCCAGGACGCGCTCCCCCTCGCCACGCGCATGGAGACCTGACTTCCCTGGCGCCGCACGAGAGGCTCCCTGAGATCCTCGTCGTGCCTCGGGAGAAAACCCCCACGGGCGCCGCAGCTCGAGGAAACCCCTGAGACGCCCCCGTCCTCGCGAGCTGAGGGCCTTCTTTTCCTGCATGGCCTGGAGAGCAATCCCGGGTCCTCTCTCCAAACGGAAGAGGAGGCTGGACTCCCTTGAGGCCGCTCAGGGGGCTCCAAGAGACCCGCGTCGCGACTCGAGAGGAGAGCGGAGTCCTTGGCTTCCCCTCGAGACGAGGCCTGACTCCCCGGGGGAGCCTGGAATGCAACCCCGAGATCCCTGCCTTCCCTGGAGAGGAAAATTAGGTCCCGGACACACGCTTAGGTGAGGTCTCTTAGGCCCTGCAGTGACTCGAGCGCCACCCCCAGCTTTCCCTCGCAACCCGAGGGGAAGATTGGGCTTCCCAGGGCCAACCCAAGGGGAAGGCTGAGATCCCCGTCGTAACTCGAGAATGCCGCCGCAACTCGAGAAAAACCACGTGGTTCCCACCGCTTGGCAAGATGAGGCCCTTGCCCGCGACGGCGTCTCAAGGGAAGTCCCCTGTTCCGCCCTGAAGGGCGAGACGGTCCCTGACAGCCTTCCTGCGACCCCCAAAAGTCCCCCGACACGCCGGGTTCCCCCGAGGGGAACACCGAGGGTCCCGGCACCGCTTCCTCTGAGCCCCCTCTCCCCTCCTGATCGCGACAGGAGAGGCGATTCCCCTGCGTGGTCTGGAAGGGGTTCCCGGCCTTCCCGGCGCACCTCAGGATGAGGCCGGTCTCACGAGGAAATTCGAGACGAGCCACGTGGGTGGGGCCACAGGCCGAACGCCCCCGATTCCCCGGTCCGCTCTTGAGAAGGACCCGAGGCCCGGACCCCTCTTCGAAGGCAACCCTGTGGGTGAAGGCACAACACGAAGGGGCACTGCCACCCCCGTGCATCGTCCGCAAAGACCCGCGGGTTCCACACACAGCTCGACGAGGGGCCTGAGAGCCCCTGAGCAACTCGAGAGGCCAGCGGGGTTCCCTTCCTCAGACAAGACGAGGCCTGACTCTCCTGTCCCAACTCTGCAGGGACCCTGCGGTCGGAGTCCGAAACGGAGAGGAAGCCTGAGGTTCCTGCCTCCCCTCGAGGTGAGGCCCTCTTCCGTTGCGCCAGACCCAGCGGAGTCCCGAGGGGCCCCGCCGCCTCCACAGGATCCCTCGCCTCTCAGAGGCACCCCGGGAAGTTCCCTAAGGTCCCCGGCAGAAGGCGAGGGAAACGAGGGTTTCCCGCCGCCCCCCGACAAAGACCTCGAGAGTCCTTCTTCAACGCGTCTCGAGGCCCTAGTCCCCTCCCGTGACTCGAGAGCCAGGACGCGCTCCCCCTCGCCACGCGCATGGAGACCTGACTTCCCTGGCGCCGCACGAGAGGCTCCCTGAGATCCTCGTCGTGCCTCGGGAGAAAACCCCCACGGGCGCCGCAGCTCGAGGAAACCCCTGAGACGCCCCCGTCCTCGCGAGCTGAGGGCCTTCTTTTCCTGCATGGCCTGGAGAGCAATCCCGGGTCCTCTCTCCAAACGGAAGAGGAGGCTGGACTCCCTTGAGGCCGCTCAGGGGGCTCCAAGAGACCCGCGTCGCGACTCGAGAGGAGAGCGGAGTCCTTGGCTTCCCCTCGAGACGAGGCCTGACTCCCCGGGGGAGCCTGGAATGCAACCCCGAGATCCCTGCCTTCCCTGGAGAGGAAAATTAGGTCCCGGACACACGCTTAGGTGAGGTCTCTTAGGCCCTGCAGTGACTCGAGCGCCACCCCCAGCTTTCCCTCGCAACCCGAGGGGAAGATTGGGCTTCCCAGGGCCAACCCAAGGGGAAGGCTGAGATCCCCGTCGTAACTCGAGAATGCCGCCGCAACTCGAGAAAAACCACGTGGTTCCCACCGCTTGGCAAGATGAGGCCCTTGCCCGCGACGGCGTCTCAAGGGAAGTCCCCTGTTCCGCCCTGAAGGGCGAGACGGTCCCTGACAGCCTTCCTGCGACCCCCAAAAGTCCCCCGACACGCCGGGTTCCCCCGAGGGGAACACCGAGGGTCCCGGCACCGCTTCCTCTGAGCCCCCTCTCCCCTCCTGATCGCGACAGGAGAGGCGATTCCCCTGCGTGGTCTGGAAGGGGTTCCCGGCCTTCCCGGCGCACCTCAGGATGAGGCCGGTCTCACGAGGAAATTCGAGACGAGCCACGTGGGTGGGGCCACAGGCCGAACGCCCCCGATTCCCCGGTCCGCTCTTGAGAAGGACCCGAGGCCCGGACCCCTCTTCGAAGGCAACCCTGTGGGTGAAGGCACAACACGAAGGGGCACTGCCACCCCCGTGCATCGTCCGCAAAGACCCGCGGGTTCCACACACAGCTCGACGAGGGGCCTGAGAGCCCCTGAGCAACTCGAGAGGCCAGCGGGGTTCCCTTCCTCAGACAAGACGAGGCCTGACTCTCCTGTCCCAACTCTGCAGGGACCCTGCGGTCGGAGTCCGAAACGGAGAGGAAGCCTGAGGTTCCTGCCTCCCCTCGAGGTGAGGCCCTCTTCCGTTGCGCCAGACCCAGCGGAGTCCCGAGGGGCCCCGCCGCCTCCACAGGATCCCTCGCCTCTCAGAGGCACCCCGGGAAGTTCCCTAAGGTCCCCGGCAGAAGGCGAGGGAAACGAGGGTTTCCCGCCGCCCCCCGACAAAGACCTCGAGAGTCCTTCTTCAACGCGTCTCGAGGCCCTAGTCCCCTCCCGTGACTCGAGAGCCAGGACGCGCTCCCCCTCGCCACGCGCATGGAGACCTGACTTCCCTGGCGCCGCACGAGAGGCTCCCTGAGATCCTCGTCGTGCCTCGGGAGAAAACCCCCACGGGCGCCGCAGCTCGAGGAAACCCCTGAGACGCCCCCGTCCTCGCGAGCTGAGGGCCTTCTTTTCCTGCATGGCCTGGAGAGCAATCCCGGGTCCTCTCTCCAAACGGAAGAGGAGGCTGGACTCCCTTGAGGCCGCTCAGGGGGCTCCAAGAGACCCGCGTCGCGACTCGAGAGGAGAGCGGAGTCCTTGGCTTCCCCTCGAGATGAGGCCTGACTCCCCGGGGGAGCCTGGAATGCAACCCCGAGATCCCTGCCTTCCCTGGAGAGGAAAATTAGGTCCCGGACACACGCTTAGGTGAGGTCTCTTAGGCCCTGCAGTGACTCGAGCGCCACCCCCAGCTTTCCCTCGCAACCCGAGGGGAAGATTGGGCTTCCCAGGGCCAACCCAAGGGGAAGGCTGAGATCCCCGTCGTAACTCCAGAATGCCGCCGCAACTCGAGAAAAACCACGTGGTTCCCACCGCTTGGCAAGATGAGGCCCTTGCCCGCGACGGCATCTCAAGGGAAGTCCCCTGTTCCGCCCTGAAGGGCGAGACGGTCCCTGACAGCCTTCCTGCGACCCCCAAAAGTCCCCCGACACGCCGGGTTCCCCCGAGGGGAACACCGAGGGTCCCGGCACCGCTTCCTCTGAGCCCCCTCTCCCCTCCTGATCGCGACAGGAGAGGCGATTCCCCTGCGTGGTCTGGAAGGGGTTCCCGGCCTTCCCGGCGCACCTCAGGATGAGGCCGGTCTCACGAGGAAATTCGAGACGAGCCACGTGGGTGGGGCCACAGGCCGAACGCCCCCGATTCCCCGGTCCGCTCTTGAGAAGGACCCGAGGCCCGGACCCCTCTTCGAAGGCAACCCTGTGGGTGAAGGCACAACACGAAGGGGCACTGCCACCCCCGTGCATCGTCCGCAAAGACCCGCGGGTTCCACACACAGCTCGACGAGGGGCCTGAGAGCCCCTGAGCAACTCGAGAGGCCAGCGGGGTTCCCTTCCTCAGACAAGACGAGGCCTGACTCTCCTGTCCCAACTCTGCAGGGACCCTGCGGTCGGAGTCCGAAACGCAGAGGAAGCCTGAGGTTCCTGCCTCCCCTCGAGGTGAGGCCCTCTTCCGTTGCGCCAGACCCAGCGGAGTCCCGAGGGGCCCCGCCGCCTCCACAGGATCCCTCGCCTCTCAGAGGCACCCCGGGAAGTTCCCTAAGGTCCCCGGCAGAAGGCGAGGGAAACGAGGGTTTCCCGCCGCCCCCCGACAAAGACCTCGAGAGTCCTTCTTCAACGCGTCTCGAGGCCCTAGTCCCCTCCCGTGACTCGAGAGCCAGGACGCGCTCCCCCTCGCCACGCGCATGGAGACCTGACTTCCCTGGCGCCGCACGAGAGGCTCCCTGAGATCCTCGTCGTGCCTCGGGAGAAAACCCCCACGGGCGCCGCAGCTCGAGGAAACCCCTGAGACGCCCCCGTCCTCGCGAGCTGAGGGCCTTCTTTTCCTGCATGGCCTGGAGAGCAATCCCGGGTCCTCTCTCCAAACGGAAGAGGAGGCTGGACTCCCTTGAGGCCGCTCAGGGGGCTCCAAGAGACCCGCGTCGCGACTCGAGAGGAGAGCGGAGTCCTTGGCTTCCCCTCGAGACGAGGCCTGACTCCCCGGGGGAGCCTGGAATGCAACCCCGAGATCCCTGCCTTCCCTGGAGAGGAAAATTAGGTCCCGGACACACGCTTAGGTGAGGTCTCTTAGGCCCTGCAGTGACTCGAGCGCCACCCCCAGCTTTCCCTCGCAACCCGAGGGGAAGATTGGGCTTCCCAGGGCCAACCCAAGGGGAAGGCTGAGATCCCCGTCGTAACTCGAGAATGCCGCCGCAACTCGAGAAAAACCACGTGGTTCCCACCGCTTGGCAAGATGAGGCCCTTGCCCGCGACGGCGTCTCAAGGGAAGTCCCCTGTTCCGCCCTGAAGGGCGAGACGGTCCCTGACAGCCTTCCTGCGACCCCCAAAAGTCCCCCGACACGCCGGGTTCCCCCGAGGGGAACACCGAGGGTCCCGGCACCGCTTCCTCTGAGCCCCCTCTCCCCTCCTGATCGCGACAGGAGAGGCGATTCCCCTGCGTGGTCTGGAAGGGGTTCCCGGCCTTCCCGGCGCACCTCAGGATGAGGCCGGTCTCACGAGGAAATTCGAGACGAGCCACGTGGGTGGGGCCACAGGCCGAACGCCCCCGATTCCCCGGTCCGCTCTTGAGAAGGACCCGAGGCCCGGACCCCTCTTCGAAGGCAACCCTGTGGGTGAAGGCACAACACGAAGGGGCACTGCCACCCCCGTGCATCGTCCGCAAAGACCCGCGGGTTCCACACACAGCTCGACGAGGGGCCTGAGAGCCCCTGAGCAACTCGAGAGGCCAGCGGGGTTCCCTTCCTCAGACAAGACGAGGCCTGACTCTCCTGTCCCAACTCTGCAGGGACCCTGCGGTCGGAGTCCGAAACGGAGAGGAAGCCTGAGGTTCCTGCCTCCCCTCGAGGTGAGGCCCTCTTCCGTTGCGCCAGACCCAGCGGAGTCCCGAGGGGCCCCGCCGCCTCCACAGGATCCCTCGCCTCTCAGAGGCACCCCGGGAAGTTCCCTAAGGTCCCCGGCAGAAGGCGAGGGAAACGAGGGTTTCCCGCCGCCCCCCGACAAAGACCTCGAGAGTCCTTCCTCAACGCGTCTCGAGGCCCTAGTCCCCTCCCGTGACTCGAGAGCCAGGACGCGCTCCCCCTCGCCACGCGCATGGAGACCTGACTTCCCTGGCGCCGCACGAGAGGCTCCCTGAGATCCTCGTCGTGCCTCGGGAGAAAACCCCCACGGGCGCCGCAGCTCGAGGAAACCCCTGAGACGCCCCCGTCCTCGCGAGCTGAGGGCCTTCTTTTCCTGCATGGCCTGGAGAGCAATCCCGGGTCCTCTCTCCAAACGGAAGAGGAGGCTGGACTCCCTTGAGGCCGCTCAGGGGGCTCCAAGAGACCCGCGTCGCGACTCGAGAGGAGAGCGGAGTCCTTGGCTTCCCCTCGAGACGAGGCCTGACTCCCCGGGGGAGCCTGGAATGCAACCCCGAGATCCCTGCCTTCCCTGGAGAGGAAAATTAGGTCCCGGACACACGCTTAGGTGAGGTCTCTTAGGCCCTGCAGTGACTCGAGCGCCACCCCCAGCTTTCCCTCGCAACCCGAGGGGAAGATTGGGCTTCCCAGGGCCAACCCAAGGGGAAGGCTGAGATCCCCGTCGTAACTCGAGAATGCCGCCGCAACTCGAGAAAAACCACGTGGTTCCCACCGCTTGGCAAGATGAGGCCCTTGCCCGCGACGGCGTCTCAAGGGAAGTCCCCTGTTCCGCCCTGAAGGGCGAGACGGTCCCTGACAGCCTTCCTGCGACCCCCAAAAGTCCCCCGACACGCCGGGTTCCCCCGAGGGGAACACCGAGGGTCCCGGCACCGCTTCCTCTGAGCCCCCTCTCCCCTCCTGATCGCGACAGGAGAGGCGATTCCCCTGCGTGGTCTGGAAGGGGTTCCCGGCCTTCCCGGCGCACCTCAGGATGAGGCCGGTCTCACGAGGAAATTCGAGACGAGCCACGTGGGTGGGGCCACAGGCCGAACGCCCCCGATTCCCCGGTCCGCTCTTGAGAAGGACCCGAGGCCCGGACCCCTCTTCGAAGGCAACCCTGTGGGTGAAGGCACAACACGAAGGGGCACTGCCACCCCCGTGCATCGTCCGCAAAGACCCGCGGGTTCCACACACAGCTCGACGAGGGGCCTGAGAGCCCCTGAGCAACTCGAGAGGCCAGCGGGGTTCCCTTCCTCAGACAAGACGAGGCCTGACTCTCCTGTCCCAACTCTGCAGGGACCCTGCGGTCGGAGTCCGAAACGGAGAGGAAGCCTGAGGTTCCTGCCTCCCCTCGAGGTGAGGCCCTCTTCCGTTGCGCCAGACCCAGCGGAGTCCCGAGGGGCCCCGCCGCCTCCACAGGATCCCTCGCCTCTCAGAGGCACCCCGGGAAGTTCCCTAAGGTCCCCGGCAGAAGGCGAGGGAAACGAGGGTTTCCCGCCGCCCCCCGACAAAGACCTCGAGAGTCCTTCTTCAACGCGTCTCGAGGCCCTAGTCCCCTCCCGTGACTCGAGAGCCAGGACGCGCTCCCCCTCGCCACGCGCATGGAGACCTGACTTCCCTGGCGCCGCACGAGAGGCTCCCTGAGATCCTCGTCGTGCCTCGGGAGAAAACCCCCACGGGCGCCGCAGCTCGAGGAAACCCCTGAGACGCCCCCGTCCTCGCGAGCTGAGGGCCTTCTTTTCCTGCATGGCCTGGAGAGCAATCCCGGGTCCTCTCTCCAAACGGAAGAGGAGGCTGGACTCCCTTGAGGCCGCTCAGGGGGCTCCAAGAGACCCGCGTCGCGACTCGAGAGGAGAGCGGAGTCCTTGGCTTCCCCTCGAGACGAGGCCTGACTCCCCGGGGGAGCCTGGAATGCAACCCCGAGATCCCTGCCTTCCCTGGAGAGGAAAATTAGGTCCCGGACATACGCTTAGGTGAGGTCTCTTAGGCCCTGCAGTGACTCGAGCGCCACCCCCAGCTTTCCCTCGCAACCCGAGGGGAAGATTGGGCTTCCCAGGGCCAACCCAAGGGGAAGGCTGAGATCCCCGTCGTAACTCGAGAATGCCGCCGCAACTCGAGAAAAACCACGTGGTTCCCACCGCTTGGCAAGATGAGGCCCTTGCCCGCGACGGCGTCTCAAGGGAAGTCCCCTGTTCCGCCCTGAAGGGCGAGACGGTCCCTGACAGCCTTCCTGCGACCCCCAAAAGTCCCCCGACACGCCGGGTTCCCCCGAGGGGAACACCGAGGGTCCCGGCACCGCTTCCTCTGAGCCCCCTCTCCCCTCCTGATGGCGACAGGAGAGGCGATTCCCCTGCGTGGTCTGGAAGGGGTTCCCGGCCTTCCCGGCGCACCTCAGGATGAGGCCAGTCTCACGAGGAAATTCGAGACGAGCCACGTGGGTGGGGCCACAGGCCGAACGCCCCCGATTCCCCGGTCCGCTCTTGAGAAGGACCCGAGGCCCGGACCCCTCTTCGAAGGCAACCCTGTGGGTGAAGGCACAACACGAAGGGGCACTGCCACCCCCGTGCATCGTCCGCAAAGACCCGCGGGTTCCACACACAGCTCGACGAGGGGCCTGAGAGCCCCTGAGCAACTCGAGAGGCCAGCGGGGTTCCCTTCCTCAGACAAGACGAGGCCTGACTCTCCTGTCCCAACTCTGCAGGGACCCTGCGGTCGGAGTCCGAAACGCAGAGGAAGCCTGAGGTTCCTGCCTCCCCTCGAGGTGAGGCCCTCTTCCGTTGCGCCAGACCCAGCGGAGTCCCGAGGGGCCCCGCCGCCTCCACAGGATCCCTCGCCTCTCAGAGGCACCCCGGGAAGTTCCCTAAGGTCCCCGGCAGAAGGCGAGGGAAACGAGGGTTTCCCGCCGCCCCCCGACAAAGACCTCGAGAGTCCTTCTTCAACGCGTCTCGAGGCCCTAGTCCCCTCCCGTGACTCGAGAGCCAGGACGCGCTCCCCCTCGCCACGCGCATGGAGACCTGACTTCCCTGGCGCCGCACGAGAGGCTCCCTGAGATCCTCGTCGTGCCTCGGGAGAAAACCCCCACGGGCGCCGCAGCTCGAGGAAACCCCTGAGACGCCCCCGTCCTCGCGAGCTGAGGGCCTTCTTTTCCTGCATGGCCTGGAGAGCAATCCCGGGTCCTCTCTCCAAACGGAAGAGGAGGCTGGACTCCCTTGAGGCCGCTCAGGGGGCTCCAAGAGACCCGCGTCGCGACTCGAGAGGAGAGCGGAGTCCTTGGCTTCCCCTCGAGACGAGGCCTGACTCCCCGGGGGAGCCTGGAATGCAACCCCGAGATCCCTGCCTTCCCTGGAGAGGAAAATTAGGTCCCGGACACACGCTTAGGTGAGGTCTCTTAGGCCCTGCAGTGACTCGAGCGCCACCCCCAGCTTTCCCTCGCAACCCGAGGGGAAGATTGGGCTTCCCAGGGCCAACCCAAGGGGAAGGCTGAGATCCCCGTCGTAACTCGAGAATGCCGCCGCAACTCGAGAAAAACCACGTGGTTCCCACCGCTTGGCAAGATGAGGCCCTTGCCCGCGACGGCGTCTCAAGGGAAGTCCCCTGTTCCGCCCTGAAGGGCGAGACGGTCCCTGACAGCCTTCCTGCGACCCCCAAAAGTCCCCCGACACGCCGGGTTCCCCCGAGGGGAACACCGAGGGTCCCGGCACCGCTTCCTCTGAGCCCCCTCTCCCCTCCTGATCGCGACAGGAGAGGCGATTCCCCTGCGTGGTCTGGAAGGGGTTCCCGGCCTTCCCGGCGCACCTCAGGATGAGGCCGGTCTCACGAGGAAATTCGAGACGAGCCACGTGGGTGGGGCCACAGGCCGAACGCCCCCGATTCCCCGGTCTGCTCTTGAGAAGGACCCGAGGCCCGGACCCCTCTTCGAAGGCAACCCTGTGGGTGAAGGCACAACACGAAGGGGCACTGCCACCCCCGTGCATCGTCCGCAAAGACCCGCGGGTTCCACACACAGCTCGACGAGGGGCCTGAGAGCCCCTGAGCAACTCGAGAGGCCAGCGGGGTTCCCTTCCTCAGACAAGACGAGGCCTGACTCTCCTGTCCCAACTCTGCAGGGACCCTGCGGTCGGAGTCCGAAACGGAGAGGAAGCCTGAGGTTCCTGCCTCCCCTCGAGGTGAGGCCCTCTTCCGTTGCGCCAGACCCAGCGGAGTCCCGAGGGGCCCCGCCGCCTCCACAGGATCCCTCGCCTCTCAGAGGCACCCCGGGAAGTTCCCTAAGGTCCCCGGCAGAAGGCGAGGGAAACGAGGGTTTCCCGCCGCCCCCCGACAAAGACCTCGAGAGTCCTTCTTCAACGCGTCTCGAGGCCCTAGTCCCCTCCCGTGACTCGAGAGCCAGGACGCGCTCCCCCTCGCCACGCGCATGGAGACCTGACTTCCCTGGCGCCGCACGAGAGGCTCCCTGAGATCCTCGTCGTGCCTCGGGAGAAAACCCCCACGGGCGCCGCAGCTCGAGGAAACCCCTGAGACACCCCCGTCCTCGCGAGCTGAGGGCCTTCTTTTCCTGCATGGCCTGGAGAGCAATCCCGGGTCCTCTCTCCAAACGGAAGAGGAGGCTGGACTCCCTTGAGGCCGCTCAGGGGGCTCCAAGAGACCCGCGTCGCGACTCGAGAGGAGAGCGGAGTCCTTGGCTTCCCCTCGAGACGAGGCCTGACTCCCCGGGGGAGCCTGGAATGCAACCCCGAGATCCCTGCCTTCCCTGGAGAGGAAAATTAGGTCCCGGACACACGCTTAGGTGAGGTCTCTTAGGCCCTGCAGTGACTCGAGCGCCACCCCCAGCTTTCCCTCGCAACCCGAGGGGAAGATTGGGCTTCCCAGGGCCAACCCAAGGGGAAGGCTGAGATCCCCGTCGTAACTCGAGAATGCCGCCGCAACTCGAGAAAAACCACGTGGTTCCCACCGCTTGGCAAGATGAGGCCCTTGCCCGCGACGGCGTCTCAAGGGAAGTCCCCTGTTCCGCCCTGAAGGGCGAGACGGTCCCTGACAGCCTTCCTGCGACCCCCAAAAGTCCCCCGACACGCCGGGTTCCCCCGAGGGGAACACCGAGGGTCCCGGCACCGCTTCCTCTGAGCCCCCTCTCCCCTCCTGATGGCGACAGGAGAGGCGATTCCCCTGCGTGGTCTGGAAGGGGTTCCCGGCCTTCCCGGCGCACCTCAGGATGAGGCCGGTCTCACGAGGAAATTCGAGACGAGCCACGTGGGTGGGGCCACAGGCCGAACGCCCCCGATTCCCCGGTCCGCTCTTGAGAAGGACCCGAGGCCCGGACCCCTCTTCGAAGGCAACCCTGTGGGTGAAGGCACAACACGAAGGGGCACTGCCACCCCCGTGCATCGTCCGCAAAGACCCGCGGGTTCCACACACAGCTCGACGAGGGGCCTGAGAGCCCCTGAGCAACTCGAGAGGCCAGCGGGGTTCCCTTCCTCAGACAAGACGAGGCCTGACTCTCCTGTCCCAACTCTGCAGGGACCCTGCGGTCGGAGTCCGAAACGGAGAGGAAGCCTGATGTTCCTGCCTCCCCTCGAGGTGAGGCCCTCTTCCGTTGCGCCAGACCCAGCGGAGTCCCGAGGGGCCCCGCCGCCTCCACAGGATCCCTCGCCTCTCAGAGGCACCCCGGGAAGTTCCCTAAGGTCCCCGGCAGAAGGCGAGGGAAACGAGGGTTTCCCGCCGCCCCCCGACAAAGACCTCGAGAGTCCTTCTTCAACGCGTCTCGAGGCCCTAGTCCCCTCCCGTGACTCGAGAGCCAGGACGCGCTCCCCCTCGCCACGCGCATGGAGACCTGACTTCCCTGGCGCCGCACGAGAGGCTCCCTGAGATCCTCGTCGTGCCTCGGGAGAAAACCCCCACGGGCGCCGCAGCTCGAGGAAACCCCTGAGACGCCCCCGTCCTCGCGAGCTGAGGGCCTTCTTTTCCTGCATGGCCTGGAGAGCAATCCCGGGTCCTCTCTCCAAACGGAAGAGGAGGCTGGACTCCCTTGAGGCCGCTCAGGGGGCTCCAAGAGACCCGCGTCGCGACTCGAGAGGAGAGCGGAGTCCTTGGCTTCCCCTCGAGACGAGGCCTGACTCCCCGGGGGCGCCTGGAATGCAACCCCGAGATCCCTGCCTTCCCTGGAGAGGAAAATTAGGTCCCGGACACACGCTTAGGTGAGGTCTCTTAGGCCCTGCAGTGACTCGAGCGCCACCCCCAGCTTTCCCTCGCAACCCGAGGGGAAGATTGGGCTTCCCAGGGCCAACCCAAGGGGAAGGCTGAGATCCCCGTCGTAACTCGAGAATGCCGCCGCAACTCGAGAAAAACCACGTGGTTCCCACCGCTTGGCAAGATGAGGCCCTTGCCCGCGACGGCGTCTCAAGGGAAGTCCCCTGTTCCGCCCTGAAGGGCGAGACGGTCCCTGACAGCCTTCCTGCGACCCCCAAAAGTCCCCCGACACGCCGGGTTCCCCCGAGGGGAACACCGAGGGTCCCGGCACCGCTTCCTCTGAGCCCCCTCTCCCCTCCTGATCGCGACAGGAGAGGCGATTCCCCTGCGTGGTCTGGAAGGGGTTCCCGGCCTTCCCGGCGCACCTCAGGATGAGGCCGGTCTCACGAGGAAATTCGAGACGAGCCACGTGGGTGGGGCCACAGGCCGAACGCCCCCGATTCCCCGGTCCGCTCTTGAGAAGGACCCGAGGCCCGGACCCCTCTTCGAAGGCAACCCTGTGGGTGAAGGCACAACACGAAGGGGCACTGCCACCCCCGTGCATCGTCCGCAAAGACCCGCGGGTTCCACACACAGCTCGACGAGGGGCCTGAGAGCCCCTGAGCAACTCGAGAGGCCAGCGGGGTTCCCTTCCTCAGACAAGACGAGGCCTGACTCTCCTGTCCCAACTCTGCAGGGACCCTGCGGTCGGAGTCCGAAACGGAGAGGAAGCCTGAGGTTCCTGCCTCCCCTCGAGGTGAGGCCCTCTTCCGTTGCGCCAGACCCAGCGGAGTCCCGAGGGGCCCCGCCGCCTCCACAGGATCCCTCGCCTCTCAGAGGCACCCCGGGAAGTTGCCTAAGGTCCCCGGCAGAAGGCGAGGGAAACGAGGGTTTCCCGCCGCCCCCCGACAAAGACCTCGAGAGTCCTTCTTCAACGCGTCTCGAGGCCCTAGTCCCCTCCCGTGACTCGAGAGCCAGGACGCGCTCCCCCTCGCCACGCGCATGGAGACCTGACTTCCCTGGCGCCGCACGAGAGGCTCCCTGAGATCCTCGTCGTGCCTCGGGAGAAAACCCCCACAGGCGCCGCAGCTCGAGGAAACCCCTGAGACGCCCCCGTCCTCGCGAGCTGAGGGCCTTCTTTTCCTGCATGGCCTGGAGAGCAATCCCGGGTCCTCTCTCCAAACGGAAGAGGAGGCTGGACTCCCTTGAGGCCGCTCAGGGGGCTCCAAGAGACCCGCGTCGCGACTCGAGAGGAGAGCGGAGTCCTTGGCTTCCCCTCGAGACGAGGCCTGACTCCCCGGGGGCGCCTGGAATGCAACCCCGAGATCCCTGCCTTCCCTGGAGAGGAAAATTAGGTCCCGGACACACGCTTAGGTGAGGTCTCTTAGGCCCTGCAGTGACTCGAGCGCCACCCCCAGCTTTCCCTCGCAACCCGAGGGGAAGATTGGGCTTCCCAGGGCCAACCCAAGGGGAAGGCTGAGATCCCCGTCGTAACTCGAGAATGCCGCCGCAACTCGAGAAAAACCACGTGGTTCCCACCGCTTGGCAAGATGAGGCCCTTGCCCGCGACGGCGTCTCAAGGGAAGTCCCCTGTTCCGCCCTGAAGGGCGAGACGGTCCCTGACAGCCTTCCTGCGACCCCCAAAAGTCCCCCGACACGCCGGGTTCCCCCGAGGGGAACACCGAGGGTCCCGGCACCGCTTCCTCTGAGCCCCCTCTCCCCTCCTGATCGCGACAGGAGAGGCGATTCCCCTGCGTGGTCTGGAAGGGGTTCCCGGCCTTCCCGGCGCACCTCAGGATGAGGCCGGTCTCACGAGGAAATTCGAGACGAGCCACGTGGGTGGGGCCACAGGCCGAACGCCCCCGATTCCCCGGTCCGCTCTTGAGAAGGACCCGAGGCCCGGACCCCTCTTCGAAGGCAACCCTGTGGGTGAAGGCACAACACGAAGGGGCACTGCCACCCCCGTGCATCGTCCGCAAAGACCCGCGGGTTCCACACACAGCTCGACGAGGGGCCTGAGACCCCCTGAGCAACTCGAGAGGCCAGCGGGGTTCCCTTCCTCAGACAAGACGAGGCCTGACTCTCCTGTCCCAACTCTGCAGGGACCCTGCGGTCGGAGTCCGAAACGGAGAGGAAGCCTGAGGTTCCTGCCTCCCCTCGAGGTGAGGCCCTCTTCCGTTGCGCCAGACCCAGCGGAGTCCCGAGGGGCCCCGCCGCCTCCACAGGATCCCTCGCCTCTCAGAGGCACCCCGGGAAGTTCCCTAAGGTCCCCGGCAGAAGGCAAGGGAAACGAGGGTTTCCCGCCGCCCCCCGACAAAGACCTCGAGAGTCCTTCTTCAACGCGTCTCGAGGCCCTAGTCCCCTCCCGTGACTCGAGAGCCAGGACGCGCTCCCCCTCGCCACGCGCATGGAGACCTGACTTCCCTGGCGCCGCACGAGAGGCTCCCTGAGATCCTCGTCGTGCCTCGGGAGAAAACCCCCACGGGCGCCGCAGCTCGAGGAAACCCCTGAGACGCCCCCGTCCTCGCGAGCTGAGGGCCTTCTTTTCCTGCATGGCCTGGAGAGCAATCCCAGGTCCTCTCTCCAAACGGAAGAGGAGGCTGGACTCCCTTGAGGCCGCTCAGGGGGCTCCAAGAGACCCGCGTCGCGACTCGAGAGGAGAGCGGAGTCCTTGGCTTCCCCTCGAGACGAGGCCTGACTCCCCGGGGGCGCCTGGAATGCAACCCCGAGATCCCTGCCTTCCCTGGAGAGGAAAATTAGGTCCCGGACACACGCTTAGGTGAGGTCTCTTAGGCCCTGCAGTGACTCGAGCGCCACCCCCAGCTTTCCCTCGCAACCCGAGGGGAAGATTGGGCTTCCCAGGGCCAACCCAAGGGGAAGGCTGAGATCCCCGTCGTAACTCGAGAATGCCGCCGCAACTCGAGAAAAACCACGTGGTTCCCACCGCTTGGCAAGATGAGGCCCTTGCCCGCGACGGCGTCTCAAGGGAAGTCCCCTGTTCCGCCCTGAAGGGCGAGACGGTCCCTGACAGCCTTCCTGCGACCCCCAAAAGTCCCCCGACATGCCGGGTTCCCCCGAGGGGAACACCGAGGGTCCCGGCACCGCTTCCTCTGAGCCCCCTCTCCCCTCCTGATCGCGACAGGAGAGGCGATTCCCCTGCGTGGTCTGGAAGGGGTTCCCGGCCTTCCCGGCGCACCTCAGGATGAGGCCGGTCTCACGAGGAAATTCGAGACGAGCCACGTGGGTGGGGCCACAGGCCGAACGCCCCCGATTCCCCGGTCCGCTCTTGAGAAGGACCCGAGGCCCGGACCCCTCTTCGAAGGCAACCCTGTGGGTGAAGGCACAACACGAAGGGGCACTGCCACCCCCGTGCATCGTCCGCAAAGACCCGCGGGTTCCACACACAGCTCGACGAGGGGCCTGAGAGCCCCTGAGCAACTCGAGAGGCCAGCGGGGTTCCCTTCCTCAGACAAGACGAGGCCTGACTCTCCTGTCCCAACTCTGCAGGGACCCTGCGGTCGGAGTCCGAAACGGAGAGGAAGCCTGAGGTTCCTGCCTCCCCTCGAGGTGAGGCCCTCTTCCGTTGCGCCAGACCCAGCGGAGTCCCGAGGGGCCCCGCCGCCTCCACAGGATCCCTCGCCTCTCAGAGGCACCCCGTGAAGTTCCCTAAGGTCCCCGGCAGAAGGCGAGGGAAACGAGGGTTTCCCGCCGCCCCCCGACAAAGACCTCGAGAGTCCTTCTTCAACGCGTCTCGAGGCCCTAGTCCCCTCCCGTGACTCGAGAGCCAGGACGCGCTCCCCCTCGCCATGCGCATGGAGACCTGACTTCCCTGGCGCCGCACGAGAGGCTCCCTGAGATCCTCGTCGTGCCTCGGGAGAAAACCCCCACGGGCGCCGCAGCTCGAGGAAACCCCTGAGACGCCCCCGTCCTCGCGAGCTGAGGGCCTTCTTTTCCTGCATGGCCTGGAGAGCAATCCCGGGTCCTCTCTCCAAACGGAAGAGGAGGCTGGACTCCCTTGAGGCCGCTCAGGGGGCTCCAAGAGACCCGCGTCGCGACTCGAGAGGAGAGCGGAGTCCTTGGCTTCCCCTCGAGACGAGGCCTGACTCCCCGGGGGCGCCTGGAATGCAACCCCGAGATCCCTGCCTTCCCTGGAGAGGAAAATTAGGTCCCGGACACACGCTTAGGTGAGGTCTCTTAGGCCCTGCAGTGACTCGAGCGCCACCCCCAGCTTTCCCTCGCAACCCGAGGGGAAGATTGGGCTTCCCAGGGCCAACCCAAGGGGAAGGCTGAGATCCCCGTCGTAACTCGAGAATGCCGCCGCAACTCGAGAAAAACCACGTGGTTCCCACCGCTTGGCAAGATGAGGCCCTTGCCCGCGACGGCGTCTCAAGGGAAGTCCCCTGTTCCGTCCTGAAGGGCGAGACGGTCCCTGACAGCCTTCCTGCGACCCCCAAAAGTCCCCCGACACGCCGGGTTCCCCCGAGGGGAACACCGAGGGTCCCGGCACCGCTTCCTCTGAGCCCCCTCTCCCCTCCTGATCGCGACAGGAGAGGCGATTCCCCTGCGTGATCTGGAAGGGGTTCCCGGCCTTCCCGGCGCACCTCAGGATGAGGCCGGTCTCACGAGGAAATTCGAGACGAGCCACGTGGGTGGGGCCACAGGCCGAACGCCCCCGATTCCCTGGTCCGCTCTTGAGAAGGACCCGAGGCCCGGACCCCTCTTCGAAGGCAACCCTGTGGGTGAAGGCACAACACGAAGGGGCACTGCCACCCCCGTGCATCGTCCGCAAAGACCCGCGGGTTCCACACACAGCTCGACGAGGGGCCTGAGACCCCCTGAGCAACTCGAGAGGCCAGCGGGGTTCCCTTTTTCAGACAAGACGAGGCCTGACTCTCCTGTCCCAACTCTGCAGGGACCCTGCGGTCGGAGTCCGAAACGCAGAGGAAGCCTGAGGTTCCTGCCTCCCCTCGAGGTGAGGCCCTCTTCTGTTGCGCCAGACCCAGCGGAGTCCCGAGGGGCCCCGCCACCTCCACAGGATCCCTCGCCTCTCAGAGGCACCCTGGGAAGTTCCCTAAGGTCCCCGGCAGAAGGCGAGGGAAACGAGGGTTTCCCGCCGCCCCCCGACAAAGACCTCGAGAGTCCTTCTTCAACGCGTCTCGAGGCCCTAGTCCCCTCCCGTGACTCGAGAGCCAGGACGCGCTCCCCCTCGCCACGCGCATGGAGACCTGACTTCCCTGGCGCCGCACGAGAGGCTCCCTGAGATCCTCATCGTGCCTCGGGAGAAAACCCCCACGGGCGCCGCAGCTCGAGGAAACCCCTGAGACGCCCCCGTCCTCGCGAGCTGAGGGCCTTCTTTTCCTGCATGGCCTGGAGAGCAATCCCGGGTCCTCTCTCCAAACGGAAGAGGAGGCTGGACTCCCTTGAGGCCGCTCAGGGGGCTCCAAGAGACCCGCGTCGCGACTCGAGAGGAGAGCGGAGTCCTTGGCTTCCCCTCGAGACGAGGCCTGACTCCCTGGGGGAGCCTGGAATGCAACCCCGAGATCCCTGCCTTCCCTGGAGAGGAAAACTAGGTCCCGGACACACGCTTAGGTGAGGTCTCTTAGGCCCTGCAGTGACTCGAGCGCCACCCCCAGCTTTCCCTCGCAACCCGAGGGGAAGATTGGGCTTCCCAGGGCCAACCCAAGGGGAAGGCTGAGATCCCCGTCGTAACTCGAGAATGCCGCCGCAACTCGAGAAAAACCACGTGGTTCCCACCGCTTGGCAAGATGAGGCCCTTGCCCGCGACGGCGTCTCAAGGGAAGTCCCCTGTTCCGCCCTGAAGGGCGAGACGGTCCCTGACAGCCTTCCTGCGACCCCCAAAAGTCCCCCGACACGCCGGGTTCCCCGGAGGGGAACACCGAGGGTCCCGGCACCGCTTCCTCTGAGCCCCCTCTCCCCTCCTGATCGCGACAGGAGAGGCGATTCCCCTGCGTGGTCTGGAAGGGGTTCCCGGCCTTCCCGGCGCACCTCAGGATGAGGCCGGTCTCACGAGGAAATTCGAGACGAGCCACGTGGGTGGGGCCACAGGCCGAACGCCCCCGATTCCCCGGTCCGCTCTTGAGAAGGACCCGAGGCCCGGACCCCTCTTCGAAGGCAACCCTGTGGGTGAAGGCACAACACGAAGGGGCACTGCCACCCCCGTGCATCGTCCGCAAAGGCCCGCGGGTTCCACACACAGCTCGATGAGGGGCCTGAGACTCCCTGAGCAACTCGAGAGCCCAGCGGGGTTCCCTTCCTCAGACAAGACGAGGCCTGACTCTCCTGTCCCAACTCTGCAGGGACCCTGCGGTCGGAGTCCGAAACGCAGAGGAAGCCTGAGGTTCCTGCCTCCCGTCGAGGTGAGGCCCTCTTCCGTTGCGCCAGACCCAGCGGAGTCCCGAGGGGCCCCGCCACCTCCACAGGATCCCTCGCCTCTCAGAGGCACCCTGGGAAGTTCCCTAATGTCCCCGGCAGAAGGCGAGGGAAACGAGGGTTTCCCACCGCCCCCCGACAAAGACCTCGAGAGTCCTTCTTCAACGCGTCTCGAGGCCCTAGTCCCCTCCCGTGACTCGAGAGTCAGGACGCGCTCCCCCTCGCCACGCGCATGGAGACCTGACTTCCCTGGCGCCGCACGAGAGGCTCCCTGAGATCCTCGTCGTGCCTCGGGAGAAAACCCCCACGGGCGCCGCAGCTCGAGGAAACCCCTGAGACGCCCCCGTCCTCGCGAGCTGAGGGCCTTCTTTTCCTGCATGGCCTGGAGAGCAACCCCGGGTCCTCTCTCCAAACGGAAGAGGAGGCTGGACTCCCTTGAGGCCGCTCAGGGGGCTCCAAGAGACCCGCGTCGCGACTCGAGAGGAGAGCGGAGTCCTTGGCTTCCCCTCGAGACGAGGCCTGACTCCCCGGGGGAGCCTGGAATGCAACCCCGAGATCCCTGCCTTCCCTGGAGAGGAAAATTAGGTCCCGGACACACGCTTAGGTGAGGTCTCTTAGGCCCTGCAGTGACTCGAGCGCCACCCCCAGCTTTCCCTCGCAACCCGAGGGGAAGATTGGGCTTCCCAGGGCCAACCCAAGGGGAAGGCTGAGATCCCCGTCGTAACTCGAGAATGCCGCCGCAACTCGAGAAAAACCACGTGGTTCCCACCGCTTGGCAAGATGAGGCCCTTGCCCGCGACGGCGTCTCAAGGGAAGTCCCCTGTTCCACCCTGAAGGGCGAGACGGTCCATGACAGCCTTCCTGCGACCCCCAAAAGTCCCCCGACACGCCGGGTTCCCCCGAGGGGAACACCGAGGGTCCCGGCACCGCTTCCTCTGAGCCCCCTCTCCCCTCCTGATGGCGACAGGAGAGGCGATTCCCCTGCGTGGTCTGGAAGGGGTTCCCGGCCTTCCCGGCGCACCTCAGGATGAGGCCGGTCTCACGAGGAAATTCGAGACGAGCCACGTGGGTGGGGCCACAGGCCGAACGCCCCCGATTCCCCGGTCCGCTCTTGAGAAGGACCCGAGGCCCGGAGCCCTCTTCGAAGGCAACCCTGTGGGTGAAGGCACAACACGAAGGGGCACTGCCACCCCCGTGCATCGTCCGCAAAGACCCGCGGGTTCCACACACAGCTCGACGAGGGGCCTGAGACCCCCTGAGCAACTCGAGAGGCCAGCGGGGTTCCCTTCCTCAGACAAGACGAGGCCTGACTCTCCTGTCCCAACTCTGCAGGGACCCTGCGGTCGGAGTCCGAAACGGAGAGGAAGCCTGAGGTTCCTGCCTCCCCTCGAGGTGAGGCCCTCTTCCGTTGCGCCAGACCCAGCGGAGTCCCGAGGGGCCCCGCCGCCTCCACAGGATCCCTCGCCTCTCAGAGGCACCCCGGGAAGTTCCCTAAGGTCCCCGGCAGAAGGCGAGGGAAACGAGGGTTTCCCACCGCCCCCCGACAAAGACCTCGAGAGTCCTTCTTCAACGCGTCTCGAGGCCCTAGTCCCCTCCCGTGACTCGAGAGCCAGGACGCGCTCCCCCTCGCCACGCGCATGGAGACCTGACTTCCCTGGCGCCGCACGAGAGGCTCCCTGAGATCCTCGTCGTGCCTCGGGAGAAAACCCCCACGGGCGCCGCAGCTCGAGGAAACCCCTGAGACGCCCCCGTCCTCGCGAGCTGAGGGCCTTCTTTTCCTGCATGGCCTGGAGAGCAATCCCGGGTCCTCTCTCCAAACGGAAGAGGAGGCTGGACTCCCTTGAGGCCGCTCAGGGGGCTCCAAGAGACCCGCGTCGCGACTCGAGAGGAGAGCGGAGTCCTTGGCTTCCCCTCGAGACGAGGCCTGACTCCCCGGGGGAGCCTGGAATGCAACCCCGAGATCCCTGCCTTCCCTGGAGAGGAAAATTAGGTCCCGGACACACGCTTAGGTGAGGTCTCTTAGGCCCTGCAGTGACTCGAGCGCCACCCCCAGCTTTCCCTCGCAACCCGAGGGGAAGATTGGGCTTCCCAGGGCCAACCCAAGGGGAAGGCTGAGATCCCCGTCGTAACTCGAGAATGCCGCCGCAACTCGAGAAAAACCACGTGGTTCCCACCGCTTGGCAAGATGAGGCCCTTGCCCGCGACGGCGTCTCAAGGGAAGTCCCCTGTTCCGCCCTGAAGGGCGAGACGGTCCCTGACAGCCTTCCTGCGACCCCCAAAAGTCCCCCGACACGCCGGGTTCCCCCGAGGGGAACACCGAGGGTCCCGGCACCGCTTCCTCTGAGCCCCCTCTCCCCTCCTGATCGCGACAGGAGAGGCGATTCCCCTGCGTGGTCTGGAAGGGGTTCCCGGCCTTCCCGGCGCACCTCAGGATGAGGCCGGTCTCACGAGGAAATTCGAGACGAGCCACGTGGGTGGGGCCACAGGCCGAACGCCCCCGATTCCCCGGTCCGCTCTTGAGAAGGACCCGAGGCCCGGACCCCTCTTCGAAGGCAACCCTGTGGGTGAAGGCACAACACGAAGGGGCACTGCCACCCCCGTGCATCGTCCGCAAAGACCCGCGGGTTCCACACACAGCTCGACGAGGGGCCTGAGACCCCCTGAGCAACTCGAGAGGCCAGCGGGGTTCCCTTCCTCAGACAAGACGAGGCCTGACTCTCCTGTCCCAACTCTGCAGGGACCCTGCGGTCGGAGTCCGAAACGGAGAGGAAGCCTGAGGTTCCTGCCTCCCCTCGAGGTGAGGCCCTCTTCCGTTGCGCCAGACCCAGCGGAGTCCCGAGGGGCCCCGCCGCCTCCACAGGATCCCTCGCCTCTCAGAGGCACCCCGGGAAGTTCCCTAAGGTCCCCGGCAGAAGGCGAGGGAAACGAGGGTTTCCCGCCGCCCCCCGACAAAGACCTCGAGAGTCCTTCTTCAACGCGTCTCGAGGCCCTAGTCCCCTCCCGTGACTCGAGAGCCAGGACGCGCTCCCCCTCGCCACGCGCATGGAGACCTGACTTCCCTGGCGCCGCACGAGAGGCTCCCTGAGATCCTCGTCGTGCCTCGGGAGAAAACCCCCACGGGCGCCGCAGCTCGAGGAAACCCCTGAGACGCCCCCGTCCTCGCGAGCTGAGGGCCTTCTTTTCCTGCATGGCCTGGAGAGCAATCCCGGGTCCTCTCTCCAAACGGAAGAGGAGGCTGGACTCCCTTGAGGCCGCTCAGGGGGCTCCAAGAGACCCGCGTCGCGACTCGAGAGGAGAGCGGAGTCCTTGGCTTCCCCTCGAGACGAGGCCTGACTCCCCGGGGGAGCCTGGAATGCAACCCCGAGATCCCTGCCTTCCCTGGAGAGGAAAATTAGGTCCCGGACACACGCTTAGGTGAGGTCTCTTAGGCCCTGCAGTGACTCGAGCGCCACCCCCAGCTTTCCCTCGCAACCCGAGGGGAAGATTGGGCTTCCCAGGGCCAACCCAAGGGGAAGGCTGAGATCCCCGTCGTAACTCGAGAATGCCGCCGCAACTCGAGAAAAACCACGTGGTTCCCACCGCTTGGCAAGATGAAGCCCTTGCCCGCGACGGCGTCTCAAGGGAAGTCCCCTCTTCTGCCCTGAAGGGCGAGACGGTCCCTGACAGCCTTCCTGCGACCCCCAAAAGTCCCCCGACACGCCGGGTTCCCCCGAGGGGAACACCGAGGGTCCCGGCACCGCTTCCTCTGAGCCCCCTCTCCCCTCCTGATCGCGACAGGAGAGGCGATTCCCCTGCGTGGTCTGGAAGGGGTTCCCGGCCTTCCCGGCGCACCTCAGGATGAGGCCGGTCTCACGAGGAAATTCGAGACGAGCCACGTGGGTGGGGCCACAGGCCGAACGCCCCCGATTCCCCGGTCCGCTCTTGAGAAGGACCCGAGGCCCGGACCCCTCTTCGAAGGCAACCCTGTGGGTGAAGGCACAACACGAAGGGGCACTGCCACCCCCGTGCATCGTCCGCAAAGACCCGCGGGTTCCACACACAGCTCGACGAGGGGCCTGAGACCCCCTGAGCAACTCGAGAGGCCAGCGGGGTTCCCTTCCTCAGACAAGACGAGGCCTGACTCTCCTGTCCCAACTCTGCAGGGACCCTGCGGTCGGAGTCCGAAACGCAGAGGAAGCCTGAGGTTCCTGCCTCCCCTCGAGGTGAGGCCCTCTTCCGTTGCGCCAGACCCAGCGGCGTCCCGAGGGGCCCCGCCGCCTCCACAGGATCCCTCGCCTCTCAGAGGCACCCCGGGAAGTTCCCTAAGGTCCCCGGCAGAAGGCGAGGGAAACGAGGGTTTCCCGCCGCCCCCCGACAAAGACCTCGAGAGTCCTTCTTCAACGCGTCTCGAGGCCCTAGTCCCCTCCCGTGACTCGAGAGCCAGGACGCGCTCCCCCTCGCCACGCGCATGGAGACCTGACTTCCCTGGCGCCGCACGAGAGGCTCCCTGAGATCCTCGTCGTGCCTCGGGAGAAAACCCCCACGGGCGCCGCAGCTCGAGGAAACCCCTGAGACGCCCCCGTCCTCGCGAGCTGAGGGCCTTCTTTTCCTGCATGGCCTGGAGAGCAATCCCGGGTCCTCTCTCCAAACGGAAGAGGAGGCTGGACTCCCTTGAGGCCGCTCAGGGGGCTCCAAGAGACCCGCGTCGCGACTCGAGAGGAGAGCGGAGTCCTTGGCTTCCCCTCGAGACGAGGCCTGACTCCCCGGGGGAGCCTGGAATGCAACCCCGAGATCCCTGCCTTCCCTGGAGAGGAAAATTAGGTCCCGGACACACGCTTAGGTGAGGTCTCTTAGGCCCTGCAGTGACTCGAGCGCCACCCCCAGCTTTCCCTCGCAACCCGAGGGGAAGATTGGGCTTCCCAGGGCCAACCCAAGGGGAAGGCTGAGATCCCCGTCGTAACTCGAGAATGCCGCCGCAACTCGAGAAAAACCACGTGGTTCCCACCGCTTGGCAAGATGAGGCCCTTGCCCGCGACGGCGTCTCAAGGGAAGTCCCCTGTTCCGCCCTGAAGGGCGAGACGGTCCCTGACAGCCTTCCTGCGACCCCCAAAAGTCCCCCGACACGCCGGGTTCCCCCGAGGGGAACACCGAGGGTCCCGGCACCGCTTCCTCTGAGCCCCCTCTCCCCTCCTGATCGCGACAGGAGAGGCGAGTCCCCTGCGTGGTCTGGAAGGGGTTCCCGGCCTTCCCGGCGCACCTCAGGATGAGGCCGGTCTCACGAGGAAATTCGAGACGAGCCACGTGGGTGGGGCCACAGGCCGAACGCCCCCGATTCCCCGGTCCACTCTTGAGAAGGACCCGAGGCCCGGACCCCTCTTCGAAGGCAACCCTGTGGGTGAAGGCACAACACGAAGGGGCACTGCCACCCCCGTGCATCGTCCGCAAAGACCCGCGGGTTCCACACACAGCTCGACGAGGGGCCTGAGAGCCCCTGAGCAACTCGAGAGGCCAGCGGGGTTCCCTTCCTCAGACAAGACGAGGCCTGACTCTCCTGTCCCAACTCTGCAGGGACCCTGCGGTCGGAGTCCGAAACGGAGAGGAAGCCCTAGGTTCCTGCCTCCCCTCGAGGTGAGGCCCTCTTCCGTTGCGCCAGACCCAGCGGAGTCCCGAGGGGCCCCGCCGCCTCCACAGGATCCCTCGCCTCTCAGAGGCACCCCGGGAAGTTCCCTAAGGTCCCCGGCAGAAGGCGAGGGAAACGAGGGTTTCCCGCCGCCCCCCGACAAAGACCTCGAGAGTCCTTCTTCAACGCGTCTCGAGGCCCTAGTCCCCTCCCGTGACTCGAGAGCCAGGACGCGCTCCCCCTCGCCACGCGCATGGAGACCTGACTTCCCTGGCGCCGCACGAGAGGCTCCCTGAGATCCTCGTCGTGCCTCGGGAGAAAACCCCCACGGGCGCCGCAGCTCGAGGAAACCCCTGAGACGCCCCCGTCCTCGCGAGCTGAGGGCCTTCTTTTCCTGCATGGCCTGGAGAGCAATCCCGGGTCCTCTCTCCAAACGGAAGAGGAGGCTGGACTCCCTTGAGGCCGCTCAGGGGGCTCCAAGAGACCCGCGTCGCGACTCGAGAGGAGAGCGGAGTCCTTGGCTTCCCCTCGAGACGAGGCCTGACTCCCCGGGGGAGCCTGGAATGCAACCCCGAGATCCCTGCCTTCCCTGGAGAGGAAAATTAGGTCCCGGACACACGCTTAGGTGAGGTCTCTTAGGCCCTGCAGTGACTCGAGCGCCACCCCCAGCTTTCCCTCGCAACCCGAGGGGAAGATTGGGCTTCCCAGGGCCAACCCAAGGGGAAGGCTGAGATCCCCGTCGTAACTCGAGAATGCCGCCGCAACTCGAGAAAAACCACGTGGTTCCCACCGCTTGGCAAGATGAGGCCCTTGCCCGCGACGGCGTCTCAAGGGAAGTCCCCTGTTCCGCCCTGAAGGGCGAGACGGTCCCTGACAGCCTTCCTGCGACCCCCAAAAGTCCCCCGACACGCCGGGTTCCCCGAGGGGAACACCGAGGGTCCCGGCACCGCTTCCTCTGAGCCCCCTCTCCCCTCCTGATTGCGACAGGAGAGGCGATTCCCCTGCGTGGTCTGGAAGGGGTTCCCGGCCTTCCCGGCGCACCTCAGGATGAGGCCGGTCTCACGAGGAAATTCGAGACGAGCCACGTGGGTGGGGCCACAGGCCGAACGACCCCGATTCCCCGGTCCGCTCTTGAGAAGGACCCGAGGCCCGGACCCCTCTTCGAAGGCAACCCTGTGGGTGAAGGCACAACACGAAGGGGCACTGCCATCCCCGTGCATCGTCCGCAAAGACCCGCGGGTTCCACACACAGCTCGACGAGGGGCCTGAGACCCCCTGAGCAACTCGAGAGGCCAGCGGGGTTCCCTTCCTCAGACAAGACGAGGCCTGACTCTCCTGTCCCAACTCTGCAGGGACCCTGCGGTCGGAGTCCGAAACGCAGAGGAAGCCTGAGGTTCCTGCCTCCCCTCGAGGTGAGGCCCTCTTCCGTTGCGCCAGACCCAGCGGAGTCCCGAGGGGCCCCGCCACCTCCACAGGTCCCTCGCCTCTCAGAGGCACCCTGGGAAGTTCCCTAAGGTCCCCGGCAGAAGGCGAGGGACACGAGGGTTTCCCGCCGCCCCCCGACAAAGACCTCGAGAGTCCTTCTTCAACGCGTCTCGAGGCCCTAGTCCCCTCCCGTGACTCGAGAGTCAGGACGCGCTCCCCCTCGCCACGCGCATGGAGACCTGACTTCCCTGGCGCCGCACGAGAGGCTCCCTGAGATCCTCGTCGTGCCTCGGGAGAAAACCCCCACGGGCGCCGCAGCTCGAGGAAGCCCCTGAGACGCCCCCGTCCTCGCGAGCTGAGGGCCTTCTTTTCCTGCATGGCCTGGAGAGCAACCCCGGGTCCTCTCTCCAAACGGAAGAGGAGGCTGGACTCCCTTGAGGCCGCTCAGGGGGCTCCAAGAGACCCGCGTCGCGACTCGAGAGGAGAGCGTAGTCCTTGGCTTCCCCTCGAGACGAGGCCTGACTCTCCGGGGGAGCCTGGAATGCAACCCCGAGATCCCTGCCTTCCCTGGAGAGGAAAATTAGGTCCCGGACACACACTTAGGTGAGGTCTCTTAGGCCCTGCAGTGACTCGAGCGCCACCCCCAGCTTTCCCTCGCAACCCGAGGGGAAGATTGGGCTTCCCAGGGCCAACCCAAGGGGAAGGCTGAGATCCCCGTCGTAACTCGAGAATGCCGCCGCAACTCGAGAAAAACCACGTGGTTCCCACCGCTTGGCAAGATGAGGCCCTTGCCCGCGACGGCGTCTCAAGGGAAGTCCCCTGTTCCGCCCTGAAGGGCGAGACGGTCCCTGACAGCCTTCCTGCGACCCCCAAAAGTCCCCCGACACGCCGGGTTCCCCCGAGGGGAACACCGAGGGTCCCGGCACCGCTTCCTCTGAGCCCCTTCTCCCCTCCTGATCGCGACAGGAGAGGCGATTCCCCTGCGTGGTCTGGAAGGGGTTCCCGGCCTTCCCGGCGCACCTCAGGATGAGGCCGGTCTCACGAGGAAATTCGAGACGAGCCACGTGGGTGGGGCCACAGGCCGAACGCCCCCGATTCCCCGGTCCGCTCTTGAGAAGGACCCGAGGCCCGGAGCCCTCTTCGAAGGCAACCCTGTGGGTGAAGGCACAACACGAAGGGGCACTGCCACCCCCGTGCATCGTCCGCAAAGACCCGCGGGTTCCACACACAGCTCGACGAGGGGCCTGAGACCCCCTGAGCAACTCGAGAGGCCAGCGGGGTTCCCTTCCTCAGACAAGACGAGGCCTGACTCTCCTGTCCCAACTCTGCAGGGACCCTGCGGTCGGAGTCCGAAACGCAGAGGAAGCCTGAGGTGCCTGCCTCCCCTCGAGGTGAGGCCCTCTTCCGTTGCGCCAGACCCAGCGGAGTCCCGAGGGGCCCCGCCACCTCCACAGGTCCCTCGCCTCTCAGAGGCACCCTGGGAAGTTCCCGAAGGTCCCCGGCAGAAGGCGAGGGACACGAGGGTTTCCCGCCGCCCCCCGACAAAGACCTCGAGAGTCCTTCTTCAACGCGTCTCGAGGCCCTAGTCCCCTCCCGTGACTCGAGAGTCAGGACGCGCTCCCCCTCGCCACGCGCGTGGAGACCTGACTTCCCTGGCGCCGCACGAGAGGCTCCCTGAGATCCTCGTCGTGCCTCAGGAGAAAACCCCCACGGGCGCCGCAGCTCGAGGAAACCCCTGAGACGCCCCCGTCCTCGCGAGCTGAGGGCCTTCTTTTCCTGCATGGCCTGGAGAGCAATCCCGGGTCCTCTCTCCAAACGGAAGAGGAGGCTGGACTCCCTTGAGGCCGCTCAGGGGGCTCCAAGAGACCCGCGTCGCGACTCGAGAGGAGAGCGGAGTCCTTGGCTTCCCCTCGAGACGAGGCCTGACTCCCCGGGGGAGCCTGGAATGCAACCCCGAGATCCCTGCCTTCCCTGGAGAGGAAAATTAGGTCCCGGACACACGCTTAGGTGAGGTCTCTTAGGCCCTGCAGTGACTCGAGCGCCACCCCCAGCTTTCCCTCGCAACCCGAGGGGAAGATTGGGCTTCCCAGGGCCAACCCAAGGGGAAGGCTGAGATCCCCGTCGTAACTCGAGAATGCCGCCGCAACTCGAGAAAAACCACGTGGTTCCCACCGCTTGGCAAGATGAGGCCCTTGCCCGCGACGGCGTCTCAAGGGAAGTCCCCTGTTCCGCCCTGAAGGGCGAGACGGTCCCTGACAGCCTTCCTGCGACCCCCAAAAGTCCCCCGACACGCCGGGTTCCCCCGAGGGGAACACCGAGGGTCCCGGCACCGCTTCCTCTGAGCCCCCTCTCCCCTCCTGATCGCGACAGGAGAGGCGATTCCCCTGCGTGGTCTGGAAGGGGTTCCCGGCCTTCCCGGCGCACCTCAGGATGAGGCCGGTCTCACGAGGAAATTCGAGACGAGCCACGTGGGTGGGGCCACAGGCCGAACGCCCCCGATTCCCCGGTCCGCTCTTGAGAAGGACCCGAGGCCCGGAGCCCTCTTCGAAGGCAACCCTGTGGGTGAAGGCACAACACGAAGGGGCACTGCCACCCCCGTGCATCGTCCGCAAAGACCCGCGGGTTCCACACACAGCTCGACGAGGGGCCTGAGACCCCCTGAGCAACTCGACAGGCCAGCGGGGTTCCCTTCCTCAGACAAGACGAGGCCTGACTCTCCTGTCCCAACTCTGCAGGGACCCTGCGGTCGGAGTCCGAAACGCAGAGGAAGCCTGAGGTGCCTGCCTCCCCTCGAGGTGAGGCCCTCTTCCGTTGCGCCAGACCCAGCGGAGTCCCGAGGGGCCCCGCCACCTCCACAGGATCCCTCGCCTCTCAGAGGCACCCTGGGAAGTTCCCTAAGGTCCCCGGCAGAAGGCGAGGGACACGAGGGTTTCCCGCCGCCCCCCGACAAAGACCTCGAGAGTCCTTCTTCAACGCGTCTCGAGGCCCTAGTCCCCTCCCGTGACTCGAGAGCCAGGACGCGCTCCCCCTCGCCACGCGCATGGAGACCTGACTTCCCTGGCGCCGCACGAGAGGCTCCCTGAGATCCTCGTCGTGCCTCGGGAGAAAACCCCCACGGGCGCCGCAGCTCGAGGAAACCCCTGAGACGCCCCCGTCCTCGCGAGCTGAGGGCCTTCTTTTCCTGCATGGCCTGGAGAGCAATCCCGGGTCCTCTCTCCAAACGGAAGAGGAGGCTGGACTCCCTTGAGGCCGCTCAGGGGGCTCCAAGAGACCCGCGTCGCGACTCGAGAGGAGAGCGGAGTCCTTGGCTTCCCCTCGAGACGAGGCCTGACTCCCCGGGGGAGCCTGGAATGCAACCCCGAGATCCCTGCCTTCCCTGGAGAGGAAAATTAGGTCCCGGACACACGCTTAGGTGAGGTCTCTTAGGCCCTGCAGTGACTCGAGCGCCACCCCCAGCTTTCCCTCGCAACCCGAGGGGAAGATTGGGCTTCCCAGGGCCAACCCAAGGGGAAGGCTGAGATCCCCGTCGTAACTCGAGAATGCCGCCGCAACTCGAGAAAAACCACGTGGTTCCCACCGCTTGGCAAGATGAGGCCCTTGCCCGCGACGGCGTCTCAAGGGAAGTCCCCTGTTCCGCCCTGAAGGGCGAGACGGTCCCTGACAGCCTTCCTGCGACCCCGAAAAGTCCCCCGACATGCCGGGTTCCCCCGAGGGGAACACCGAGGGTCCCGGCACCGCTTCCTCTGAGCCCCGTCTCCCCTCCTGATCGCGACAGGAGAGGCGATTCCCCTGCGTGGTCTGGAAGGGGTTCCCGGCCTTCCCGGCGCACCTCAGGATGAGGCCGGTCTCACGAGGAAATTCGAGACGAGCCACGTGGGTGGGGCCACAGGCCAAACGCCCCCGATTCCCCGGTCCGCTCTTGAGAAGGACCCGAGGCCCGGACCCCTCTTCGAAGGCAACCCTGTGGGTGAAGGCACAACACGAAGGGGCACTGCCACCCCCGTGCATCGTCCGCAAAGACCCGCGGGTTCCACACACAGCTCGACGAGGGGCCTGAGACCCCCTGAGCAACTCGAGAGGCCAGCGGGGTTCCCTTCCTCAGACAAGACGAGGCCTGACTCTCCTGTCCCAACTCTGCAGGGACCCTGCGGTCGGAGTCCGAAACGCAGAGGAAGCCTGAGGTGCCTGCCTCCCCTCGAGGTGAGGCCCTCTTCCGTTGCGCCAGACCCAGCGGAGTCCCGAGGGGCCCCGCCACCTCCACAGGATCCCTCGCCTCTCAGAGGCACCCTGGGAAGTTCCCTAAGGTCCCCGGCAGAAGGCGAGGGACACGAGGGTTTCCCGCCGCCCCCCGACAAAGACCTCGAGAGTCCTTCTTCAACGCGTCTCGAGGCCCTAGTCCCCTCCCGTGACTCGAGAGCCAGGACGCGCTCCCCCTCGCCACGCGCGTGGAGACCTGACTTCCCTGGCGCCGCACGAGAGGCTCCCTGAGATCCTCGTCGTGCCTCGGGAGAAAACCCCCACGGGCGCCGCAGCTCGAGGAAACCCCTGAGACGCCCCCGTCCTCGCGAGCTGAGGGCCTTCTTTTCCTGCATGGCCTGGAGAGCAATCCCGGGTCCTCTCTCCAAACGGAAGAGGAGGCTGGACTCCCTTGAGGCCGCTCAGGGGGCTCCAAGAGACCCGCGTCGCGACTCGAGAGGAGAGCGGAGTCCTTGGCTTCCCCTCGAGACGAGGCCTGACTCCCCGGGGGAGCCTGGAATGCAACCCCGAGATCCCTGCCTTCCCTGGAGAGGAAAATTAGGTCCCGGACACACGCTTAGGTGAGGTCTCTTCGGCCCTGCAGTGACTCGAGCGCCACCCCCAGCTTTCCCTCGCAACCCGAGGGGAAGATTGGGCTTCCCAGGGCCAACTCAAGGGGAAGGCTGAGATCCCCGTCGTAACTCGAGAATGCCGCCGCAACTCGAGAAAAACCACGTGGTTCCCACCGCTTGGCAAGATGAGGCCCTTGCCCGCGACGGCGTCTCAAGGGAAGTCCCCTGTTCCGCCCTGAAGGGCGAGACGGTCCCTGACAGCCTTCCTGCGACCCCCAAAAGTCCCCCGACACGCCGGGTTCCCCCGAGGGGAACACCGAGGGTCCCGGCACCGCTTCCTCTGAGCCCCTTCTCCCCTCCTGATGGCGACAGGAGAGGCGATTCCCCTGCGTGGTCTGGAAGGGGTTCCCGGCCTTCCCGGCGCACCTCAGGATGAGGCCGGTCTCACGAGGAAATTCGAGACGAGCCACGTGGGTGGGGCCACAGGCCGAACGCCCCCGATTCCCCGGTCCGCTCTTGAGAAGGACCCGAGGCCCGGACCCCTCTTCGAAGGCAACCCTGTGGGTGAAGGCACAACACGAAGGGGCACTGCCACCCCCGTGCATCGTCCGCAAAGACCCGCGGGTTCCACACACAGCTCGACGAGGGGCCTGAGACGCCCTGAGCAACTCGAGAGGCCAGCGGGGTTCCCTTCCTCAGACAAGACGAGGCCTGACTCTCCTGTCCCAACTCTGCAGGGACCCTGCGGTCGGAGTCCGAAACGCAGAGGAAGCCTGAGGTGCCTGCCTCCCCTCGAGGTGAGGCCCTCTTCCGTTGCGCCAGACCCAGCGGAGTCCCGAGGGGCCCCGCCACCTCCACAGGATCCCTCGCCTCTCAGAGGCACCCTGGGAAGTTCCCTAAGGTCCCCGGCAGAAGGCGAGGGACACGAGGGTTTCCCGCCGCCCCCCGACAAAGACCTCGAGAGTCCTTCTTCAACGCGTCTCGAGGCCCTAGTCCCCTCCCGTGACTCGAGAGCCAGGACGCGCTCCCCCTCGCCACGCGCGTGGAGACCTGACTTCCCTGGCGCCGCACGAGAGGCTCCCTGAGATGCTCGTCGTGCCTCGGGAGAAAACCCCCACGGGCGCCGCAGCTCGAGGAAACCCCTGAGACGCCCCCGTCCTCGCGAGCTGAGGGCCTTCTTTTCCTGCATGGCCTGGAGAGCAATCCCGGGTCCTCTCTCCAAACGGAAGAGGAGGCTGGACTCCCTTGAGGCCGCTCAGGGGGCTCCAAGAGAGCCGCGTCGCGACTCGAGAGGAGAGCGGAGTCCTTGGCTTCCCCTCGAGACGAGGCCTGACTCCCCGGGGGAGCCTGGAATGCAACCCCGAGATCCCTGCCTTCCCTGGAGAGGAAAATTAGGTCCCGGACACACGCTTAGGTGAGGTCTCTTAGGCCCTGCAGTGACTCGAGCGCCACCCCCAGCTTTCCCTCGCAACCCGAGGGGAAGATTGGGCTTCCCAGGGCCAACCCAAGGGGAAGGCTGAGATCCCCGTCGTAACTCGAGAATGCCGCCGCAACTCGAGAAAAACCACGTGGTTCCCACCGCTTGGCAAGATGAGGCCCTTGCCCGCGACGGCGTCTCAAGGGAAGTCCCCTGTTCCGCCCTGAAGGGCGAGACGGTCCCTGACAGCCTTCCTGCGACCCCCAAAAGTCCCCCGACACGCCGGGTTCCCCCGAGGGGAACACCGAGGGTCCCGGCACCGCTTCCTCTGAGCCCCTTCTACCCTCCTGATCGCGACAGGAGAGGCGATTCCCCTGCGTGGTCTGGAAGGGGTTCCCGGCCTTCCCGGCGCACCTCAGGATGAGGCCGGTCTCACGAGGAAATTCGAGACGAGCCACGTGGGTGGGGCCACAGGCCGAACGCCCCCGATTCCCCGGTCCGCTCTTGAGAAGGACCCGAGGCCCAGACCCCTCTTCGAAGGCAACCCTGTGGGTGAAGGCACAACACGAAGGGGCACTGCCACCCCCGTGCATCGTCCGCAAAGACCCGCGGGTTCCACACACAGCTCGACGAGGGGCCTGAGACCCCCTGAGCAACTCGACAGGCCAGCGGGGTTCCCTTCCTCAGACAAGACGAGGCCTGACTCTCCTGTCCCAACTCTGCAGGGACCCTGCGGTCGGAGTCCGAAACGCAGAGGAAGCCTGAGGTGCCTGCCTCCCCTCGAGGTGAGGCCCTCTTCCGTTGCGCCAGACCCAGCGGAGTCCCGAGGGGCCCCGCCACCTCCACAGGATCCCTCGCCTCTCAGAGGCACCCTGGGAAGTTCCCTAAGGTCCCCGGCAGAAGGCGAGGGACACGAGGGTTTCCCGCCGCCCCCCGACAAAGACCTCGATAGTCCTTCTTCAACGCGTCTCGAGGCCCTAGTCCCCTCCCGTGACTCGAGAGCCAGGACGCGCTCCCCCTCGCCACGTGCATGGAGACCTGACTTCCCTGGCGCCGCACGAGAGGCTCCCTGAGATCCTCGTCGTGCCTCGGGAGAAAACCCCCACGGGCGCCGCAGCTCGAGGAAACCCCTGAGACGCCCCCGTCCTCGCGAGCTGAGGGCCTTCTTTTCCTGCATGGCCTGGAGAGCAATCCCGGGTCCTCTCTCCAAACGGAAGAGGAGGCTGGACTCCCTTGAGGCCGCTCAGGGGGCTCCAAGAGACCCGCGTCGCGACTCGAGAGGAGAGCGGAGTCCTTGGCTTCCCCTCGAGACGAGGCCTGACTCCCCGGGGGAGCCTGGAATGCAACCCCGAGATCCCTGCCTTCCCTGGAGAGGAAAATTAGGTCCCGGACACACGCTTAGGTGAGGTCTCTTAGGCCCTGCAGTGACTCGAGCGCCACCCCCAGCTTTCCCTCGCAACCCGAGGGGAAGATTGGGCTTCCCAGGGCCAACCCAAGGGGAAGGCTGAGATCCCCGTCGTAACTCGAGAATGCCGCCGCAACTCGAGAAAAACCACGTGGTTCCCACCGCTTGGCAAGATGAGGCCCTTGCCCGCGACGGCGTCTCAAGGGAAGTCCCCTGTTCCGCCCTGAAGGGCGAGACGGTCCCTGACAGCCTTCCTGCGACCCCCAAAAGTCCCCCGACACGCCGGGTTCCCCCGAGGGGAACACCGAGGGTCCCGGCACCGCTTCCTCTGAGCCCCTTCTCCCCTCCTGATCGCGACAGGAGAGGCGATTCCCCTGCGTGGTCTGGAAGGGGTTCCCGGCCTTCCCGGCGCACCTCAGGATGAGGCCGGTCTCACGAGGAAATTCGAGACGAGCCACGTGGGTGGGGCCACAGGCCGAACGCCCCCGATTCCCCGGTCCGCTCTTGAGAAGGACCCGAGGCCCGGACCCCTCTTCGAAGGCAACCCTGTGGGTGAAGGCACAACACGAAGGGGCACTGCCACCCCCGTGCATCGTCCGCAAAGGCCCGCGGGTTCCACACACAGCTCGACGAGGGGCCTGAGACCCCCTGAGCAACTCGAGAGGCCAGCGGGGTTCCCTTACTCAGACAAGACGAGGCCTGACTCTCCTGTCCCAACTCTGCAGGGACCCTGCGGTCGGAGTCCGAAACGCAGAGGAAGCCTGAGGTTCCTGCCTCCCCTCGAGGTGAGGCCCTCTTCCGTTGCGCCAGACCCAGCGGAGTCCCGAGGGGCCCCGCCACCTCCACAGGATCCCTCGCCTCTCAGAGGCACCCTGGGAAGTTCCCTAAGGTCCCCGGCAGAAGGCGAGGGAAACGAGGGTTTCCCGCAGCCCCCCGACAAAGACCTCGAGAGTCCTTCTTCAACGCGTCTCGAGGCCCTAGTCCCCTCCCGTGACTCGAGAGCCAGGACGCGCTCCCCCTCGCCACGCGCATGGAGACCTGACTTCCCTGGCGCCGCACGAGAGGCTCCCTGAGATCCTCGTCGTGCCTCGGGAGAAAACCCCCACGGGCGCCGCAGCTCGAGGAAACCCCTGAGACGCCCCCGTCCTCGCGAGCTGAGGGTCTTCTTTTCCTGCATGGCCTGGAGAGCAACCCCGGGTCCTCTCTCCAAACGGAAGAGGAGGCTGGACTCCCTTGAGGCCGCTCAGGGGGCTCCAAGAGACCCGCGTCGCGACCCGAGAGGAGAGCGGAGTCCTTGGCTTCCCCTCGAGACGAGGCCTGACTCCCCGGGGGAGCCTGGAATGCAACCCCGAGATCCCTGCCTTCCCTGGAGAGGAAAATTAGGTCCCGGACACACGCTTAGGTGAGGTCTCTTAGGCCCTGCAGTGACTCGAGCGCCACCCCCAGCTTTCCCTCGCAACCCGAGGGGAAGATTGGGCTTCCCAGGGCCAACGCAAGGGGAAGGCTGAGATCCCCGTCGTAACTCGAGAATGCCGCCGCAACTCGAGAAAAACCACGTGGTTCCCACCGCTTGGCAAGATGAGGCCCTTGCCCGCGACGGCGTCTCAAGGGAAGTCCCCTGTTCCGCCCTGAAGGGCGAGACGGTCCCTGACAGCCTTCCTTCGACCCCCAAAAGTCCCCCGACACGCCGGGTTCCCCCGAGGGGAACACCGAGGGTCCCGGCACCGCTTCCTCTGAGCCCCCTCTCCCCTCCTGATCGCGACAGGAGAGGCGATTCCCCTGCGTGGTCTGGAAGGGGTTCCCGGCCTTCCCGGCGCACCTCAGGATGAGGCCGGTCTCACGAGGAAATTCGAGACGAGCCACGTGGGTGGGGCCACAGGCCGAACGCCCCCGATTCCCCGGTCCGCTCTTGAGAAGGACCCGAGGCCCGGACCCCTCTTCGAAGGCAACCCTGTGGGTGAAGGCACAACACGAAGGGGCACTGCCACCCCCGTGCATCGTGCACAAAGACCCGCGGGTTCCACACACAGCTCGACGAGGGGCCTGAGACCCCCTGAGCAACTCGAGAGCCCAGCGGGGTTCCCTTCCTCAGACAAGACGAGGCCTGACTCTCCTGTCCCAACTCTGCAGGGACCCTGCGGTCGGAGTCTGAAACGCAGAGGAAGCCTGAGGTTCCTGCCTCCCCTCGAGGAGAGGCCCTCTTCCGTTGCGCCAGACCCAGCGGAGTCCCGAGGGGCCCCGCCACCTCCACAGGATCCCTCGCCTCTCAGAGGCACCCTGGGAAGTTCCCTAAGGTCCCCGGCAGAAGGCGAGGGAAACGAGGGTTTCCCGCCGCCCCCCGACAAAGACCTCGAGAGTCCTTCTTCAACGCGTCTCGAGGCCCTAGTCCCCTCCCGTGACTCGAGAGCCAGGACGCGCTCCCCCTCGCCACGCGCATGGAGACCTGACTTCCCTGGCGCCGCACGAGAGGCTCCCTGAGATCCTCGTCGTGCCTCGGGAGAAAACCCCCACGGGCACCGCAGATCGAGGAAACCCCTGAGACGCCCCCGTCCTCGCGAGCTGAGGGCCTTCTTTTCCTGCATGGCCTGGAGAGCAATCCCGGGTCCTCTCTCCAAACGGAAGAGGAGGCTGGACTCCCTTGAGGCCGCTCAGGGGGCTCCAAGAGACCCGCGTCGCGACTCGAGAGGAGAGCGGAGTCCTTGGCTTCCCCTCGAGACGAGGCCTGACTCCCCGGGGGAGCCTGGAATGCAACCCCGAGATCCCTGCCTTCCCTGGAGAGGAAAATTAGGTCCCGGACACACGCTTAGGTGAGGTCTCTTAGGCCCTGCAGTGACTCGAGCGCCACCCCCAGCTTTCCCTCGCAACCCGAGGGGAAGATTGGGCTTCCCAGGGCCAACCCAAGGGGAAGGCTGAGATCCCCGTCGTAACTCGAGAATGCCGCCGCAACTCGAGAAAAACCACGTGGTTCCCACCGCTTGGCAAGATGAGGCCCTTGCCCGCGACGGCGTCTCAAGGGAAGTCCCCTGTTCCGCCCTGAAGGGCGAGACGGTCCCTGACAGCCTTCCTGCGACCCCCAAAAGTCCCCCGACACGCCGGGTTCCCCCGAGGGGAACACCGAGGGTCCCGGCACCGCTTCCTCTGAGCCCCCTCTCCCCTCCTGATCGCGACAGGAGAGGCGATTCCCCTGCGTGGTCTGGAAGGGGTTCCCGGCCTTCCCGGCGCACCTCAGGATGAGGCCGGTCTCACGAGGAAATTCGAGACGAGCCACGTGGGTGGGGCCACAGGCCGAACGCCCCCGATTCCCCGGTCCGCTCTTGAGAAGGACCCGAGGCCCGGACCCCTCTTCGAAGGCAACCCTGTGGGTGAAGGCACAACACGAAGGGGCACTGCCACCCCTGTGCATCGTCCGCAAAGACCCGCGGGTTCCACACACAGCTCGACGAGGGGCCTCAGACCCCCCGAGCAACTCGAGAGGCCAGCGGGGTTCCCTTCTTCAGACAAGACGAGGCCTGACTCTCCTGTCCCAACTCTGCAGGGACTCTGCGGTCGGAGTTTGAAACGGAGAGGAAGCCTGAGGTTCCTGCCTCCCCTCGAGGTGAGGCCCTCTTCCGTTGCGCCAGACCCAGCGGAGTCCCGAGGGGCCCCGCCACCTCCACAGGATCCCTCGCCTCTCAGAGGCACCCTGGGAAGTTCCCTAAGGTCCCCGGCAGAAGGCGAGGGAAACGAGGGTTTCCCGCCGCCCCCCGACAAAGACCTCGAGAGTCCTTCTTCAACGCGTCTCGAGGCCCTAGTCCCCTCCCGTGACTCGAGAGCCAGGACGCGCTCACCCTCGCCACGCGCATGGAGACCTGACTTCCCTGGCGCCGCACGAGAGGCTCCCTGAGATCCTCGTCGCGCCTCGGGAGAAAACCCCCACGGGCGCCGCAGCTCGAGGAAACCCCTGAGACGCCCCCGTCCTCGCGAGCTGAGGGCCTTCTTTTCCTGCATGGCCTGGAGAGCAATCCCGGGTCCTCTCTCCAAACGGAAGAGGAGGCTGGACTCCCTTGAGGCCGCTCAGGGGGCTCCAAGAGACCCGCGTCGCGACTCGAGAGGAGAGCGGAGTCCTTGGCTTCCCCTCGAGACGAGGCCTGACTCCCCGGGGGAGCCTGGAATGCAACCCCGAGATCCCTGCCTTCCCTGGAGAGGAAAATTAGGTCCCGGACACACGCTTAGGTGAGGTCTCTTAGGCCCTGCAGTGACTCGAGCGCCACCCCCAGCTTTCCCTCGCAACCCGAGGGGAAGATTGGGCTTCCCAGGGCCAACCCAAGGGGAAGGCTGAGATCCCCGTCGTAACTCGAGAATGCCGCCGCAACTCGAGAAAAACCACGTGGTTCCCACCGCTTGGCAAGATGAGGCCCTTGCCCGCGACGGTGTCTCAAGGGAAGTCCCCTGTTCCGCCCTGAAGGGCGAGACGGTCCCTGACAGCCTTCCTGCGACCCCCAAGAGTCCCCCGACACGCCGGGTTCCCCCGAGGGGAACACCGAGGGTCCCGGCACCGCTTCCTCTGAGCCCCCTCTCCCCTCCTGATCGCGACAGGAGAGGCGATTCCCCTGCGTGGTCTGGAAGGGGTTCCCGGCCTTCCCGGCGCACCTCAGGATGAGGCCGGTCTCAAGAGGAAATTCGAGACGAGCCACGTGGGTGGGGCCACATGCCGAACGCCCCCGATTCCCCGGTCCGCCCTTGAGAAGGACCCGAGGCCCGGACCCCTCTTCGAAGGCAACCCTGTGGGTGAAGGCACAACACGAAGGGGCACTGCCACCCCCGTGCATCGTCCGCAAAGACCCGCGGGTTCCACACACAGCTCGACGAGGGGCCTCAGACCCCCCGAGCAACTCGAGAGGCCAGCGGGGTTCCCTTCTTCAGACAAGACGAGGCCTGACTCTCCTGTCCCAACTCTGCAGGGACTCTGCGGTCGGAGTCTGAAACGGAGAGGAAGCCTGAGGTTCCTGCCTCCCCTCGAGGTGAGGCCCTCTTCCGTTGCGCCAGACCCAGCGGAGTCCCGAGGGGCCCCGCCACCTCCACAGGATCCCTCGCCTCTCAGAGGCACCCTGGGAAGTTCCCTAAGGTCCCCGGCAGAAGGCGAGGGAAACGAGGGTTTCCCGCCGCCCCCCGACAAAGACCTCGAGAGTCCTTCTTCAACGCGTCTCGAGGCCCTAGTCCCCTCCCGTGACTCGAGAGCCAGGACGCGCTCCCCCTCGCCACGCGCATGGAGACCTGACTTCCCTGGCGCCGCACGAGAGGCTCCCTGAGATCCTCGTCGCGCCTCGGGAGAAAACCCCCACGGGCGCCGCAGCTCGAGGAAACCCCTGAGACGCCCCCGTCCTCGCGAGCTGAGGGCCTTCTTTTCCTGCATGGCCTGGAGAGCAATCCCGGGTCCTCTCTCCAAACGGAAGAGGAGGCTGGACTCCCTTGAGGCCGCTCAGGGGGCTCCAAGAGACCCGCGTCGCGACTCGAGAGGAGAGCGGAGTCCTTGGCTTCCCCTCGAGACGAGGCCTGACTCCCCGGGGGAGCCTGGAATGCAACCCCGAGATCCCTGCCTTCCCTGGAGAGGAATATTAGGTCCCGGACACACGCCTAGGTGAGGTCTCTTCGGCCCTGCAGTGACTCGAGCGCCACCCCCAGCTTTCCCTCGCAACCCGAGGGGAAGATTGGGCTTCCCAGGGCCAACCCAAGGGGAAGGCTGAGATCCCCGTCGTAACTCGAGAATGCCGCCGCAACTCGAGAAAAACCACGTGGTTCCCACCGCTTGGCAAGATGAGGCCCTTGCCCGCGACGGCGTCTCAAGGGAAGTCCCCTGTTCCGCCCTGAAGGGCGAGACGGTCCCTGACAGCCTTCCTGCGACCCCCAAAAGTCCCCCGACACGCCGGGTTCCCCCGAGGGGAACACCGAGGGTCCCGGCACCGCTTCCTCTGAGTCCCCTCTCCCCTCCTGATCGCGACAGGAGAGGCGATTCCCCTGCGTGGTCTGGAAGGGGTTCCCGGCCTTCCCGGCCCACCTCAGGATGAGGCCGGTCTCACGAGGAAATTCGAGACGAGCCACGTGGGTGGGGCCACAGGCCGAACGCCCCCGATTCCCCGGTCCGCTCTTGAGAAGGACCCGAGGCCCGGAGCCCTCTTCGAAGGCAACCCTGTGGGTGAAGGCACAACACGAAGGGGCACTGCCACCCCCGTGCATCGTCCGCAAAGACCCGCGGGTTCCACACACAGCTCGACGAGGGGCCTGAGACGCCCTGAGCAACTCGAGAGGCCAGCGGGGTTCCCTTCCTCAGACAAGACGAGGCCTGACTCTCCTGTCCCAACTCTGCAGGGACCCTGCGGTCGGAGTCCGAAACGCAGAGGAAGCCTGAGGTGCCTGCCTCCCCTCGAGGTGAGGCCCTCTTCCGTTGCGCCAGACCCAGCGGAGTCCCGAGGGGCCCCGCCACCTCCACAGGATCCCTCGCCTCTCAGAGGCACCCTGGGAAGTTCCCTAAGGTCCCCGGCAGAAGGCGAGGGACACGAGGGTTTCCCGCCGCCCCCCAAGAAAGACCTCGACAGTCCTTCTTCAACGCGTCTCGAGGCCCTAGTCCCCTCCCGTGACTCGAGAGCCAGGACGCGCTCCCCCTCGCCACGCGCATGGAGACCTGACTTCCCTGGCGCCGCACGAGAGGCTCCCTGAGATCCTCGTCGTGCCTCGGGAGAAAACCCCCAGGGGCGCCGCAGATCGAGGAAACCCCTGAGACGCCCCCGTCCTCGCGAGCTGAGGGCCTTCTTTTCCTGCATGGCCTGGAGAGCAATCCCGGGTCCTCTCTCCAAACGGAAGAGGAAGCTGGACTCCCTTGAGGCCGCTCAGGGGGCTCCAAGAGACCCGCGTCGCGACTCGAGAGGAGAGCGGAGTCCTTGGCTTCCCCTCGAGACGAGGCCTGACTCCCCGGGGGAGCCTGGAATGCAACCCCGAGATCCCTGCCTTCCCTGGAGAGGAAAATTAGGTCCCGGACACACGCTTAGGTGAGGTCTCTTAGGCCCTGCAGTGACTCGAGCGCCACCCCCAGCTTTCCCTCGCAACCCGAGGGGAAGATTGGGCTTCCCAGGGCCAACCCAAGGGGAAGGCTGAGATCCCCATCGTAACTCGAGAATGCCGCCGCAACTCGAGAAAAACCACGTGGTTCCCACCGCTTGGCAAGATGAGGCCCTTGCCCGCGACGGCGTCTCAAGGGAAGTCCCCTGTTCCGCTCTGAAGGGCGAGACGGTCCCTGACAGCCTTCCTGCGACCCCCAAAAGTCCCCCGACACGCCGGGTTCCCCCGAGGGGAACACCGAGGGTCCCGGCACCGCTTCCGCTGAGCCACCTCTCCCCTCCTGATCGCGACAGGAGAGGCGATTCCCCTGCGTGGTCTGGAAGGGGTTCCCGGCCTTCCCGGCGCACCTCAGGATGAGGCCGGTCTCACGAGGAAATTCGAGACGAGCCACGTGGGTGGGGCCACAGGCCGAACGCCCCCGATTCCCCGGTCCGCTCTTGAGAAGGACCCGAGGCCCGGACCCCTCTTCGAAAGCAACCCTGTGGGTGAAGGCACAACACGAAGGGGCACTGCCACCCCCGTGCATCGTCCGCAAAGACCCGCGGGTTCCACACACAGCTCGACGAGGGGCCTGAGACCCCCTGAGCAACTCGAGAGGCCAGCGGGCTTCCCTTCCTCAGACAAGACGAGGCCTGACTCTCCTGTCCCAACTCTGCAGGGACCCTGCGGTCGGAGTCCGAAACGCAGAGGAAGCCTGAGGTTCCTGCCTCCCCTCGAGGTGAGGCCCTCTTCCGTTGCGCCAGACCCAGCGGAGTCCCGAGGGGCCCCGCCACCTCCACAGGATCCCTCGCCTCTCAGAGGCACCCTGGGAAGTTCCCTAAGGTCCCCGGCAGAAGGCGAGGGAAACGAGGGTTTCCCGCCGCCCCCCGACAAAGACCTCGAGAGTCCTTCTTCAACGCGTCTCGAGGCCCTAGTCCCCTCCCGTGACTCGAGAGCCAGGACGCGCTCCCCCTCGCCACGCGCATGGAGACCTGACTTCCCTGGCGCCGCACGAGAGGCTCCCTGAGATCCTCGTCGTGCCTCGGGAGAAAACCCCCACGGGCGCCGCAGCTCGAGGAAACCCCTGAGACGCCCCCGTCCTCGCGAGCTGAGGGCCTTCTTTTCCTGCATGGCCTGGAGAGCAATCCCGGGTCCTCTCTCCAAACGGAAGAGGAGGCTGGACTCCCTTGAGGCCGCTCAGGGGGCTCCAAGAGACCCGCGTCGCGACTCGAGAGGAGAGCGGAGTCCTTGGCTTCCCCTCGAGACGAGGCCTGACTCCCCGGGGGAGCCTGGAATGCAACCCCGAGATCCCTGCCTTCCCTGGAGAGGAAAATTAGGTCCCGGACACACGCTTAGGTGAGGTCTCTTAGGCCCTGCAGTGACTCGAGCGCCACCCCCAGCTTTCCCTCGCAACCCGAGGGGAAGATTGGGCTTCCCAGGGCCAACCCAAGGGGAAGGCTGAGATCCCCGTCGTAACTCGAGAATGCCGCCGCAACTCGAGAAAAACCACGTGGTTCCCACCGCTTGGCAAGATGAGGCCCTTGCCCGCGACGGCGTCTCAAGGGAAGTCCCCTGTTCCGCCCTGAAGGGCGAGACGGTCCCTGACAGCCTTCCTTCGACCCCCAAAAGCCCCCGACACGCCGGGTTCCCCCGAGGGGAACACCGAGGGTCCTGGCACCGCTTCCTCTGAGCCCCCTCTCCCCTCCTGATCGCGACAGGAGAGGCGATTCCCCTGCGTGGTCTGGAAGGGGTTCCCGGCCTTCCCGGCGCACCTCAGGATGAGGCCGGTCTCACGAGGAAATTCGAGACGAGCCACGTGGGTGGGGCCACAGGCCGAACGCCCCCGATTCCCCGGTCCGCTCTTGAGAAGGACCCGAGGCCCGGACCCCTCTTCGAAGGCAACCCTGTGGGTGAAGGCACAACACGAAGGGGCACTGCCACCCCCGTGCATCGTCCGCAAAGACCCGCGGGTTCCACACACAGCTCGACGAGGGGCCTGAGACCCCCTGAGCAACTCGAGAGCCCAGCGGGGTTCCCTTCCTCAGACAAGACGAGGCCTGACTCTCCTGTCCCAACTCTGCAGGGACCCTGTGGTCGGAGTCCGAAACGCAGAGGAAGCCTGAGGTTCCTGCCTCCCCTCGAGGTGAGGCCCTCTTCCGTTGCGCCAGACCCAGCGGAGTCCCGAGGGGCCCCGCCACCTCCACAGGATCCCTCGCCTCTCAGAGGCACCCTGGGAAGTTCCCTAAGGTCCCCGGCAGAAGGCGAGGGAAACGAGGGTTTCCCGCCGCCCCCCGACAAAGACCTCGAGAGTCCTTCTTCAACGCGTCTCGAGGCCCTAGTCCCCTCCCGTGACTCGAGAGCCAGGACGCGCTCCCCCTCGCCACGCGCATGGAGACCTGACTTCCCTGGCGCCGCACGAGAGGCTCCCTGAGATCCTCGTCGTGCCTCGGGAGAAAACCCCCACGGGCGCCGCAGCTCGAGGAAACCCCTGAGACGCCCCCGTCCTCGCGAGCTGAGGGCCTTCTTTTCCTGCATGGCCTGGAGAGCAATCCCGGGTCCTCTCTCCAAACGGAAGAGGAGGCTGGACTCCCTTGAGGCCGCTCAGGGGGCTCCAAGAGACCCGCGTCGCGACTCGAGAGGAGAGCGGAGTCCTTGGCTTCCCCTCGAGACGAGGCCTGACTCCCCGGGGGAGCCTGGAATGCAACCCCGAGATCCCTGCCTTCCCTGGAGAGGAAAATTAGGTCCCGGACACACGCTTAGGTGAGGTCTCTTAGGCCCTGCAGTGACTCGAGCGCCACCCCCAGCTTTCCCTCGCAACCCGAGGGGAAGATTGGGCTTCCCAGGGCCAACGCAAGGGGAAGGCTGAGATCCCCGTCGTAACTCGAGAATGCCGCCGCAACTCGAGAAAAACCACGTGGTTCCCACCGCTTGGCAAGATGAGGCCCTTGCCCGCGACGGCGTCTCAAGGGAAGTCCCCTGTTCCACCCTGAAGGGCGAGACGGTCCCTGACAGCCTTCCTGCGACCCCCAAAAGTCCCCCGACACGCCGGGTTCCCCCGAGGGGAACACTGAGGGTCCCGGCACCGCTTCCTCTGAGCCCCCTCTCCCCTCCTGATCGCGACAGGAGAGGCGATTCCCCTGCGTGGTCTGGAAGGGGTTCCCGGCCTTCCCGGCGCACCTCAGGATGAGGCCGGTCTCACGAGGAAATTCGAGACGAGCCACGTGGGTGGGGCCACAGGCCGAACGCCCCCGATTCCCCGGTCCGCTCTTGAGAAGGACCCGAGGCCCGGACCCCTCTTCGAAGGCAACCCTGTGGGTGAAGGCACAACACGAAGGGGCACTGCCACCCCCGTGCATCGTCCGCAAAGACCCGCGGGTTCCACACACAGCTCGACGAGGGGCCTGAGACCCCCTGAGCAACTCGAGAGGCCAGCGGGGTTCCCTTCCTCAGACAAGACGAGGCCTGACTCTCCTGTCCCAACTCTGCAGGGACCCTGCGGTCGGAGTCCGAAACGCAGAGGAAGCCTGAGGTTCCTGCCTCCCCTCGAGGTGAGGCCCTCTTCCGTTGCGCCAGACCCAGCGGAGTCCCGAGGGGCCCCGCCACCTCCACAGGATCCCTCGCCTCTCAGAGGCACCCTGGGAAGTTCCCTAAGGTCCCCGGCAGAAGGCGAGGGAAACGAGGGTTTCCCGCAGCCCCCCGACAAAGACCTCGAGAGTCCTTCTTCAACGCGTCTCGAGGCCCTAGTCCCCTCCCGTGACTCGAGAGCCAGGACGCGCTCCCCCTCGCCACGCGCATGGAGACCTGACTTCCCTGGCGCCGCACGAGAGGCTCCCTGAGATCCTCGTCGTGCCTCGGGAGAAAACCCCCACGGGCGCCGCAGCTCGAGGAAACCCCTGAGACGCCCCCGTCCTCGCGAGCTGAGGGTCTTCTTTTCCTGCATGGCCTGGAGAGCAACCCCGGGTCCTCTCTCCAAACGGAAGAGGAGGCTGGACTCCCTTGAGGCCGCTCAGGGGGCTCCAAGAGACCCGCGTCGCGACCCGAGAGGAGAGCGGAGTCCTTGGCTTCCCCTCGAGACGAGGCCTGACTCCCCGGGGGAGCCTGGAATGCAACCCCGAGATCCCTGCCTTCCCTGGAGAGGAAAATTAGGTCCCGGACACACGCTTAGGTGAGGTCTCTTAGGCCCTGCAGTGACTCGAGCGCCACCCCCAGCTTTCCCTCGCAACCCGAGGGGAAGATTGGGCTTCCCAGGGCCAACGCAAGGGGAAGGCTGAGATCCCCGTCGTAACTCGAGAATGCCGCCGCAACTCGAGAAAAACCACGTGGTTCCCACCGCTTGGCAAGATGAGGCCCTTGCCCGGGACGGCGTCTCAAGGGAAGTCCCCTGTTCCGCCCTGAAGGGCGAGACGGTCCCTGACAGCCTTCCTTCGACCCCCAAAAGCCCCCGACACGCCGGGTTCCCCCGAGGGGAACACCGAGGGCCCCGGCACCGCTTCCTCTGAGCCCCCTCTCCCCTCCTGATCGCGACAGGAGAGGCGATTCCCCTGCGTGGTCTGGAAGGGGTTCCCGGCCTTCCCGGCGCACCTCAGGATGAGGCCGGTCTCACGAGGAAATTCGAGACGAGCCACGTGGGTGGGGCCACAGGCCGAACGCCCCCGATTCCCCGGTCCGCTCTTGAGAAGGACCCGAGGCCCGGACCCCTCTTCGAAGGCAACCCTGTGGGTGAAGGCACAACACGAAGGGGCACTGCCACCCCCGTGCATCGTCCGCAAAGACCCGCGGGTTCCACACACAGCTCGACGAGGGGCCTGAGACCCCCTGAGCAACTCGAGAGCCCAGCGGGGTTCCCTTCCTCAGACAAGACGAGGCCTGACTCTCCTGTCCCAACTCTGCAGGGACCCTGTGGTCGGAGTCCGAAACGCAGAGGAAGCCTGAGGTTCCTGCCTCCCCTCGAGGTGAGGCCCTCTTCCGTTGCGCCAGACCCAGCGGAGTCCCGAGGGGCCCCGCCACCTCCACAGGATCCCTCGCCTCTCAGAGGCACCCTGGGAAGTTCCCTAAGGTCCCCGGCAGAAGGCGAGGGAAACGAGGGTTTCCCGCCGCCCCCCGACAAAGACCTCGAGAGTCCTTCTTCAACGCGTCTCGAGGCCCTAATCCCCTCCCGTGACTCGAGAGCCAGGACGCGCTCCCCCTCGCCACGCGCATGGAGACCTGACTTCCCTGGCGCCGCACGAGAGGCTCCCTGAGATCCTCGTCGTGCCTCGGGAGAAAACCCCCACGGGCGCCGCAGCTCGAGGAAACCCCTGAGACGCCCCCGTCCTCGCGAGCTGAGGGCCTTCTTTTCCTGCATGGCCTGGAGAGCAATCCCGGGTCCTCTCTCCAAACGGAAGAGGAGGCTGGACTCCCTTGAGGCCGCTCAGGGGGCTCCAAGAGACCCGCGTCGCGACTCGAGAGGAGAGCGGAGTCCTTGGCTTCCCCTCGAGACGAGGCCTGACTCCCCGGGGGAGCCTGGAATGCAACCCCGAGATCCCTGCCTTCCCTGGAGAGGAAAATTAGGTCCCGGACACACGCTTAGGTGAGGTCTCTTAGGCCCTGCAGTGACTCGAGCGCCACCCCCAGCTTTCCCTCGCAACCCGAGGGGAAGATTGGGCTTCCCAGGGCCAACCCAAGGGGAAGGCTGAGATCCCCGTCGTAACTCGAGAATGCCGCCGCAACTCGAGAAAAACCACGTGGTTCCCACCGCTTGGCAAGATGAGGCCCTTGCCCGCGACGGCGTCTCAAGGGAAGTCCCCTGTTCCGCCCTGAAGGGCGAGACGGTCCCTGACAGCCTTCCTTCGACCCCCAAAAGCCCCCGACACGCCGGGTTCCCCCGAGGGGAACACCGAGGGTCCTGGCACCGCTTCCTCTGAGCCCCCTCTCCCCTCCTGATCGCGACAGGAGAGGCGATTCCCCTGCGTGGTCTGGAAGGGGTTCCCGGCCTTCCCGGCGCACCTCAGGATGAGGCCGGTCTCACGAGGAAATTCGAGACGAGCCACGTGGGTGGGGCCACAGGCCGAACGCCCCCGATTCCCCGGTCCGCTCTTGAGAAGGACCCGAGGCCCGGACCCCTCTTCGAAGGCAACCCTGTGGGTGAAGGCACAACACGAAGGGGCACTGCCACCCCCGTGCATCGTCCGCAAAGACCCGCGGGTTCCACACACAGCTCGACGAGGGGCCTGAGACCCCCTGAGCAACTCGAGAGCCCAGCGGGGTTCCCTTCCTCAGACAAGACGAGGCCTGACTCTCCTGTCCCAACTCTGCAGGGACCCTGTGGTCGGAGTCCGAAACGCAGAGGAAGCCTGAGGTTCCTGCCTCCCCTCGAGGTGAGGCCCTCTTCCGTTGCGCCAGACCCAGTGGAGTCCCGAGGGGCCCCGCCACCTCCACAGGATCCCTCGCCTCTCAGAGGCACCCTGGGAAGTTCCCTAAGGTCCCCGGCAGAAGGCGAGGGAAACGAGGGTTTCCCGCCGCCCCCCGACAAAGACCTCGAGAGTCCTTCTTCAACGCGTCTCGAGGCCCTAGTCCCCTCCCGTGACTCGAGAGCCAGGACGCGCTCCCCCTCGCCACGCGCATGGAGACCTGACTTCCCTGGCGCCGCACGAGAGGCTCCCTGAGATCCTCGTCGTGCCTCGGGAGAAAACCCCCACGGGCGCCGCAGCTCGAGGAAACCCCTGAGACGCCCCCGTCCTCGCGAGCTGAGGGCCTTCTTTTCCTGCATGGCCTGGAGAGCAATCCCGGGTCCTCTCTCCAAACGGAAGAGGAGGCTGGACTCCCTTGAGGCCGCTCAGGGGGCTCCAAGAGACCCGCGTCGCGACTCGAGAGGAGAGCGGAGTCCTTGGCTTCCCCTCGAGACGAGGCCTGACTCCCCGGGGGAGCCTGGAATGCAACCCCGAGATCCCTGCCTTCCCTGGAGAGGAAAATTAGGTCCCGGACACACGCTTAGGTGAGGTCTCTTAGGCCCTGCAGTGACTCGAGCGCCAGCCCCAGCTTTCCCTCGCAACCCGAGGGGAAGATTGGGCTTCCCAGGGCCAACGCAAGGGGAAGGCTGAGATCCCCGTCGTAACTCGAGAATGCCGCCGCAACTCGAGAAAAACCACGTGGTTCCCACCGCTTGGCAAGATGAGGCCCTTGCCCGCGACGGCGTCTCAAGGGAAGTCCCCTGTTCCGCCCTGAAGGGCGAGACGGTCCCTGACAGCCTTCCTGCGACCCCCAAAAGTCCCCCGACACGCCGGGTTCCCCCGAGGGGAACACCGAGGGTCCCGGCACCGCTTCCTCTGAGCCCCCTCTCCCCTCCTGATCGCGACAGGAGAGGCGATTCCCCTGCGTGGTCTGGAAGGGGTTCCCGGCCTTCCCGGCGCACCTCAGGATGAGGCCGGTCTCACGAGGAAATTCGAGACGAGCCACGTGGGTGGGGCCACAGGCCGAACGCCCCCGATTCCCCGGTCCGCTCTTGAGAAGGACCCGAGGCCCGGACCCCTCTTCGAAGGCAACCCTGTGGGTGAAGGCACAACACGAAGGGGCACTGCCACCCCCGTGCATCGTCCGCAAAGACCCGCGGGTTCCACACACAGCTCGACGAGGGGCCTGAGACCCCCTGAGCAACTCGACAGGCCAGCGGGGTTCCCTTCCTCAGACAAGACGAGGCCTGACTCTCCTGTCCCAACTCTGCAGGGACCCTGCGGTCGGAGTCCGAAACGCAGAGGAAGCCTGAGGTTCCTGCCTCCCCTCGAGGTGAGGCCCTCTTCCGTTGCGCCAGACCCAGCGGAGTCCCGAGGGGCCCCGCCACCTCCACAGGATCCCTCGCCTCTCAGAGGCACCCTGGGAAGTTCCCTAAGGTCCCCGGCAGAAGGCGAGGGAAACGAGGGTTTCCCGCAGCCCCCCGACAAAGACCTCGAGAGTCCTTCTTCAACGCGTCTCGAGGCCCTAGTCCCCTCCCGTGACTCGAGAGCCAGGACGCGCTCCCCCTCGCCACGCGCATGGAGACCTGACTTCCCTGGCGCCGCACGAGAGGCTCCCTGAGATCCTCGTCGTGCCTCGGGAGAAAACCCCCACGGGCGCCGCAGCTCGAGGAAACCCCTGAGACGCCCCCGTCCTCGCGAGCTGAGGGTCTTCTTTTCCTGCATGGCCTGGAGAGCAACCCCGGGTCCTCTCTCCAAACGGAAGAGGAGGCTGGACTCCCTTGAGGCCGCTCAGGGGGCTCCAAGAGACCCGCGTCGCGACCCGAGAGGAGAGCGGAGTCCTTGGCTTCCCCTCGAGACGAGGCCTGACTCCCCGGGGGAGCCTGGAATGCAACCCCGAGATCCCTGCCTTCCCTGGAGAGGAAAATTAGGTCCCGGACACACGCTGAGGTGAGGTCTCTTAGGCCCTGCAGTGACTCGAGCGCCACCCCCAGCTTTCCCTCGCAACCCGAGGGGAAGATTGGGCTTCCCAGGGCCAACGCAAGGGGAAGGCTGAGATCCCCGTCGTAACTCGAGAATGCCGCCGCAACTCGAGAAAAACCACGTGGTTCCCACCGCTTGGCAAGATGAGGCCCTTGCCCGGGACGGCGTCTCAAGGGAAGTCCCCTGTTCCGCCCTGAAGGGCGAGACGGTCCCTGACAGCCTTCCTTCGACCCCCAAAAGCCCCCGACACGCCGGGTTCCCCCGAGGGGAACACCGAGGGCCCCGGCACCGCTTCCTCTGAGCCCCCTCTCCCCTCCTGATCGCGACAGGAGAGGCGATTCCCCTGCGTGGTCTGGAAGGGGTTCCCGGCCTTCCCGGCGCACCTCAGGATGAGGCCGGTCTCACGAGGAAATTCGAGACGAGCCACGTGGGTGGGGCCACAGGCCGAACGCCCCCGATTCCCCGGTCCGCTCTTGAGAAGGACCCGAGGCCCGGACCCCTCTTCGAAGGCAACCCTGTGGGTGAAGGCACAACACGAAGGGGCACTGCCACCCCCGTGCATCGTCCGCAAAGACCCGCGGGTTCCACACACAGCTCGACGAGGGGCCTGAGACCCCCTGAGCAACTCGAGAGCCCAGCGGGGTTCCCTTCCTCAGACAAGACGAGGCCTGACTCTCCTGTCCCAACTCTGCAGGGACCCTGTGGTCGGAGTCCGAAACGCAGAGGAAGCCTGAGGTTCCTGCCTCCCCTCGAGGTGAGGCCCTCTTCCGTTGCGCCAGACCCAGCGGAGTCCCGAGGGGCCCCGCCACCTCCACAGGATCCCTCGCCTCTCAGAGGCACCCTGGGAAGTTCCCTAAGGTCCCCGGCAGAAGGCGAGGGAAACGAGGGTTTCCCGCCGCCCCCCGACAAAGACCTCGAGAGTCCTTCTTCAACGCGTCTCGAGGCCCTAATCCCCTCCCGTGACTCGAGAGCCAGGACGCGCTCCCCCTCGCCACGCGCATGGAGACCTGACTTCCCTGGCGCCGCACGAGAGGCTCCCTGAGATCCTCGTCGTGCCTCGGGAGAAAACCCCCACGGGCGCCGCAGCTCGAGGAAACCCCTGAGACGCCCCCGTCCTCGCGAGCTGAGGGCCTTCTTTTCCTGCATGGCCTGGAGAGCAATCCCGGGTCCTCTCTCCAAACGGAAGAGGAGGCTGGACTCCCTTGAGGCCGCTCAGGGGGCTCCAAGAGACCCGCGTCGCGACTCGAGAGGAGAGCGGAGTCCTTGGCTTCCCCTCGAGACGAGGCCTGACTCCCCGGGGGAGCCTGGAATGCAACCCCGAGATCCCTGCCTTCCCTGGAGAGGAAAATTAGGTCCCGGACACACGCTTAGGTGAGGTCTCTTAGGCCCTGCAGTGACTCGAGCGCCACCCCCAGCTTTCCCTCGCAACCCGAGGGGAAGATTGGGCTTCCCAGGGCCAACCCAAGGGGAAGGCTGAGATCCCCGTCGTAACTCGAGAATGCCGCCGCAACTCGAGAAAAACCACGTGGTTCCCACCGCTTGGCAAGATGAGGCCCTTGCCCGCGACGGCGTCTCAAGGGAAGTCCCCTGTTCCGCCCTGAAGGGCGAGACGGTCCCTGACAGCCTTCCTGCGACCCCCAAAAGCCCCCGACACGCCGGGTTCCCCCGAGGGGAACACCGAGGGTCCTGGCACCGCTTCCTCTGAGCCCCCTCTCCCCTCCTGATCGCGACAGGAGAGGCGATTCCCCTGCGTGGTCTGGAAGGGGTTCCCGGCCTTCCCGGCGCACCTCAGGATGAGGCCGGTCTCACGAGGAAATTCGAGACGAGCCACGTGGGTGGGGCCACAGGCCGAACGCCCCCGATTCCCCGGTCCGCTCTTGAGAAGGACCCGAGGCCCGGACCCCTCTTCGAAGGCAACCCTGTGGGTGAAGGCACAACACGAAGGGGCACTGCCACCCCCGTGCATCGTCCGCAAAGACCCGCGGGTTCCACACACAGCTCGACGAGGGGCCTGAGACCCCCTGAGCAACTCGAGAGCCCAGCGGGGTTCCCTTCCTCAGACAAGACGAGGCCTGACTCTCCTGTCCCAACTCTGCAGGGACCCTGTGGTCGGAGTCCGAAACGCAGAGGAAGCCTGAGGTTCCTGCCTCCCCTCGAGGTGAGGCCCTCTTCCGTTGCGCCAGACCCAGCGGAGTCCCGAGGGGCCCCGCCACCTCCACAGGATCCCTCGCCTCTCAGAGGCACCCTGGGAAGTTCCCTAAGGTCCCCGGCAGAAGGCGAGGGAAACGAGGGTTTCCCGCCGCCCCCCGACAAAGACCTCGAGAGTCCTTCTTCAACGCGTCTCGAGGCCCTAGTCCCCTCCCGTGACTCGAGAGCCAGGACGCGCTCCCCCTCGCCACGCGCATGGAGACCTGACTTCCCTGGCGCCGCACGAGAGGCTCCCTGAGATCCTCGTCGTGCCTCGGGAGAAAACCCCCACGGGCGCCGCAGCTCGAGGAAACCCCTGAGACGCCCCCGTCCTCGCGAGCTGAGGGCCTTCTTTTCCTGCATGGCCTGGAGAGCAATCCCGGGTCCTCTCTCCAAACGGAAGAGGAGGCTGGACTCCCTTGAGGCCGCTCAGGGGGCTCCAAGAGACCCGCGTCGCGACTCGAGAGGAGAGCGGAGTCCTTGGCTTCCCCTCGAGACGAGGCCTGACTCCCCGGGGGAGCCTGGAATGCAACCCCGAGATCCCTGCCTTCCCTGGAGAGGAAAATTAGGTCCCGGACACACGCTTAGGTGAGGTCTCTTAGGCCCTGCAGTGACTCGAGCGCCACCCCCAGCTTTCCCTCGCAACCCGAGGGGAAGATTGGGCTTCCCAGGGCCAACCCAAGGGGAAGGCTGAGATCCCCGTCGTAACTCGAGAATGCCGCCGCAACTCGAGAAAAACCACGTGGTTCCCACCGCTTGGCAAGATGAGGCCCTTGCCCGCGACGGCGTCTCAAGGGAAGTCCCCTGTTCCGCCCTGAAGGGCGAGACGGTCCCTGACAGCCTTCCTGCGACCCCCAAAAGTCCCCCGACACGCCGGGTTCCCCCGAGGGGAACACCGAGGGTCCCGGCACCGCTTCCTCTGAGCCCCCTCTCCCCTCCTGATCGCGACAGGAGAGGCGATTCCCCTGCGTGGTCTGGAAGGGGTTCCCGGCCTTCCCGGCGCACCTCAGGATGAGGCCGGTCTCACGAGGAAATTCGAGACGAGCCACGTGGGTGGGGCCACAGGCCGAACGCCCCCGATTCCCCGGTCCGCTCTTGAGAAGGACCCGAGGCCCGGACCCCTCTTCGAAGGCAACCCTGTGGGTGAAGGCACAACACGAAGGGGCACTGCCACCCCCGTGCATCGTCCGCAAAGACCCGCGGGTTCCACACACAGCTCGACGAGGGGCCTGAGACCCCCTGAGCAACTCGAGAGGCCAGCGGGGTTCCCTTCCTCAGACAAGACGAGGCCTGACTCTCCTGTCCCAACTCTGCAGGGACCCTGCGGTCAGAGTCCGAAACGCAGAGGAAGCCTGAGGTTCCTGCCTCCCCTCGAGGTGAGGCCCTCTTCCGTTGCGCCAGACCCAGCGGAGTCCCGAGGGGCCCCGCCACCTCCACAGGATCCCTCGCCTCTCAGAGGCACCCTGGGAAGTTCCCTAAGGTCCCCGGCAGAAGGCGAGGGAAACGAGGGTTTCCCGCAGCCCCCCGACAAAGACCTCGAGAGTCCTTCTTCAACGCGTCTCGAGGCCCTAGTCCCCTCCCGTGACTCGAGAGCCAGGACGCGCTCCCCCTCGCCACGCGCATGGAGACCTGACTTCCCTGGCGCCGCACGAGAGGCTCCCTGAGATCCTCGTCGTGCCTCGGGAGAAAACCCCCACGGGCGCCGCAGCTCGAGGAAACCCCTGAGACGCCCCCGTCCTCGCGAGCTGAGGGTCTTCTTTTCCTGCATGGCCTGGAGAGCAACCCCGGGTCCTCTCTCCAAACGGAAGAGGAGGCTGGACTCCCTTGAGGCCGCTCAGGGGGCTCCAAGAGACCCGCGTCGCGACCCGAGAGGAGAGCGGAGTCCTTGGCTTCCCCTCGAGACGAGGCCTGACTCCCCGGGGGAGCCTGGAATGCAACCCCGAGATCCCTGCCTTCCCTGGAGAGGAAAATTAGGTCCCGGACACACGCTTAGGTGAGGTCTCTTAGGCCCTGCAGTGACTCGAGCGCCACCCCCAGCTTTCCCTCGCAACCCGAGGGGAAGATTGGGCTTCCCAGGGCCAACGCAAGGGGAAGGCTGAGATCCCCGTCGTAACTCGAGAATGCCGCCGCAACTCGAGAAAAACCACGTGGTTCCCACCGCTTGGCAAGATGAGGCCCTTGCCCGGGACGGCGTCAAAAGGGAAGTCCCCTGTTCCGCCCTGAAGGGCGAGACGGTCCCTGACAGCCTTCCTTCGACCCCCAAAAGCCCCCGACACGCCGGGTTCCCCCGAGGGGAACACCGAGGGCCCCGGCACCGCTTCCTCTGAGCCCCCTCTCCCCTCCTGATCGCGACAGGAGAGGCGATTCCCCTGCGTGGTCTGGAAGGGGTTCCCGGCCTTCCCGGCGCACCTCAGGATGAGGCCGGTCTCACGAGGAAATTCGAGACGAGCCACGTGGGTGGGGCCACAGGCCGAACGCCCCCGATTCCCCGGTCCGCTCTTGAGAAGGACCCGAGGCCCGGACCCCTCTTCGAAGGCAACCCTGTGGGTGAAGGCACAACACGAAGGGGCACTGCCACCCCCGTGCATCGTCCGCAAAGACCCGCGGGTTCCACACACAGCTCGACGAGGGGCCTGAGACCCCCTGAGCAACTCGAGAGCCCAGCGGGGTTCCCTTCCTCAGACAAGACGAGGCCTGACTCTCCTGTCCCAACTCTGCAGGGACCCTGTGGTCGGAGTCCGAAACGCAGAGGAAGCCTGAGGTTCCTGCCTCCCCTCGAGGTGAGGCCCTCTTCCGTTGCGCCAGACCCAGCGGAGTCCCGAGGGGCCCCGCCACCTCCACAGGATCCCTCGCCTCTCAGAGGCACCCTGGGAAGTTCCCTAAGGTCCCCGGCAGAAGGCGAGGGAAACGAGGGTTTCCCGCCGCCCCCCGACAAAGACCTCGAGAGTCCTTCTTCAACGCGTCTCGAGGCCCTAATCCCCTCCCGTGACTCGAGAGCCAGGACGCGCTCCCCCTCGCCACGCGCATGGAGACCTGACTTCCCTGGCGCCGCACGAGAGGCTCCCTGAGATCCTCGTCGTGCCTCGGGAGAAAACCCCCACGGGCGCCGCAGCTCGAGGAAACCCCTGAGACGCCCCCGTCCTCGCGAGCTGAGGGCCTTCTTTTCCTGCATGGCCTGGAGAGCAATCCCGGGTCCTCTCTCCAAACGGAAGAGGAGGCTGGACTCCCTTGAGGCCGCTCAGGGGGCTCCAAGAGACCCGCGTCGCGACTCGAGAGGAGAGCGGAGTCCTTGGCTTCCCCTCGAGACGAGGCCTGACTCCCCGGGGGAGCCTGGAATGCAACCCCGAGATCCCTGCCTTCCCTGGAGAGGAAAATTAGGTCCCGGACACACGCTTAGGTGAGGTCTCTTAGGCCCTGCAGTGACTCGAGCGCCACCCCCAGCTTTCCCTCGCAACCCGAGGGGAAGATTGGGCTTCCCAGGGCCAACCCAAGGGGAAGGCTGAGATCCCCGTCGTAACTCGAGAATCCCGCCGCAACTCGAGAAAAACCACGTGGTTCCCACCTCTTGGCAAGATGAGGCCCTTGCCCGCGACGGCGTCTCAAGGGAAGTCCCCTGTTCCGCCCTGAAGGGCGAAACGGTCCCTGACAGCCTTCCTGCGACCCCCAAGAGTCCCCCGACACGCCGGGTTCCCCCGAGGGGAACACCGAGGGTCCCGGCACCGCTTCCTCTGAGCCCCTTCTCCCCTCCTGATCGCGACAGGAGAGGCGATTCCCCTGCGTGGTCTGGAAGGGGTTCCCGGCCTTCCCGGCGCACCTCAGGATGAGGCCGGTCTCACGAGGAAATTCGAGACAAGCCACGTGGGTGGGGCCACATGCCAAACGCCCCCGATTCCCCGGTCCGCCCTTGAGAAGGACCCGAGGCCCGGACCCCTCTTCGAAGGCAACCCTGTGGGTGAAGGCACAACACGAAGGGGCACTGCCACCCCCGTGCATCGTCCGCAAAGACCCGCGGGTTCCACACACAGCTCGACGAGGGGCCTGAGACCCCCCCGAGCAACTCGAGAGGCCAGCGGGGTTCCCTTCCTCAGACAAGACGAGGCCTGACTCTCCTGTCCCAACTCTGCAGGGACCCTGCGGTCGGAGTCCGAAACGGAGAGGAAGCCTGAGGTTCCTGCCTCCCCTCGAGGTGAGGCCCTCTTCCGTTGCGCCAGACCCAGCGGAGTCCCGAGGGGCCCCGCCACCTCCACAGGATCCCTCGCCTCTCAGAGGCACCCTGGGAAGTTCCCTAAGGTCCCCGGCAGAAGGCGAGGGAAACGAGGGTTTGCCGCCGCCCCCCGACAAAGACCTCGAGAGTCCTTCTTCAACGCGTCTCGAGGCCCTAGTCCCCTCCCGTGACTCGAGAGCCAGGACGCGCTCCCCCTCGCCACGCGCATGGAGACCTGACTTCCCTGGCGCCGCACGAGAGGCTCCCTGAGATCCTCGTCGCGCCTCGGGAGAAAACCCCCACAGGCGCCGCAGCTCGAGGAAACCCCTGAGACGCCCCCGTCCTCGCGAGCTGAGGGCCTTCTTTTCCTGCATGGCCTGGAGAGCAATCCCGGGTCCTCTCTCCAAACGGAAGAGGAGGCTGGACTCCCTTGAGGCCGCTCAGGGGGCTCCAAGAGACCCGCGTCGCGACTCGAGAGGAGAGCGGAGTCCTTGGCTTCCCCTCGAGACGAGGCCTGACTCCCCGGGGGAGCCTGGAATGCAACCCCGAGATCCCTACCTTCCCTGGAGAGGAATATTAGGTCCCGGACACACGCCTAGGTGAGGTCTCTTCGGCCCTGCAGTGACTCGAGCGCAACCCCCAGCTTTCCCTCGCAACCCGAGGGGAAGTATGGGCTTCCCAGGGCCAACCCAAGGGGAAGGCTGAGATCCCCGTCGTAACTCGAGAATCCCGCCGCAACTCGAGAAAAACCACGTGGTTCCCACCTCTTGGCAAGATGAGGCCCTTGCCCGCGACGGCGTCTCAAGGGAAGTCCCCTGTTCCGCCCTGAAGGGCGAAACGGTCCCTGACAGCCTTCCTGCGACCCCCAAGAGTCCCCCGACACGCCGGGTTCCCCCGAGGGGAACACCGAGGGTCCCGGCACCGCTTCCTCTGAGCCCCTTCTCCCCTCCTGATGGCGACAGGAGAGGCGATTCCCCTGCGTGGTCTGGAAGGGGTTCCCGGCCTTCCCGGCGCACCTCAGGATGAGGCCGGTCTCACGAGGAAATTCGAGACGAGCCACGTGGGTGGGGCCACATGCCAAACGCCCCCGATTCCCCGGTCCGCCCTTGAGAAGGACCCGAGGCCCGGACCCCTCTTCGAAGGCAACCCTGTGGGTGAAGGCACAACACGAAGGGGCACTGCCACCCCCGTGCATCGTCCGCAAAGACCCGCGGGTTCCACACACAGCTCGACGAGGGGCCTGAGACCCCCCGAGCAACTCGAGAGGCCAGCGGGGTTCCCTTCCTCAGACAAGACGAGGCCTGACTCTCCTGTCCCAACTCTGCAGGGACCCTGCGGTCGGAGTCCGAAACGGAGAGGAAGCCTGAGGTTCCTGCCTCCCCTCGAGGTGAGGCCCTCTTCCGTTGCGCCAGACCCAGCGGAGTCCCGAGGGGCCCCGCCACCTCCACAGGATCCCTCGCCTCTCAGAGGCACCCTGGGAAGTTCCCTAAGGTCCCCGGCAGAAGGCGAGGGAAACGAGGGTTTGCCGCCGCCCCCCGACAAAGACCTCGAGAGTCCTTCTTCAACGCGTCTCGAGGCCCTAGTCCCCTCCCGTGACTCGAGAGCCAGGACGCGCTCCCCCTCGCCACGCGCATGGAGACCTGACTTCCCTGGCGCCGCACGAGAGGCTCCCTGAGATCCTCGTCGCGCCTCGGGAGAAAACCCCCACGGGCGCCGCAGCTCGAGGAAACCCCTGAGACGCCCCCGTCCTCGCGAGCTGAGGGCCTTCTTTTCCTGCATGGCCTGGAGAGCAATCCCGGGTCCTCTCTCCAAACGGAAGAGGAGGCTGGACTCCCTTGAGGCCGCTCAGGGGGCTCCAAGAGACCCGCGTCGCGACTCGAGAGGAGAGCGGAGTCCTTGGCTTCCCCTCGAGACGAGGCCTGACTCCCCGGGGGAGCCTGGAATGCAACCCCGAGATCCCTGCCTTCCCTGGAGAGGAATATTAGGTCCCGGACACACGCCTAGGTGAGGTCTCTTCGGCCCTGCGGTGACTCGAGCGCAACCCCCAGCTTTCCCTCGCAACCCGAGGGGAAGATTGGGCTTCCCAGGGCCAAGCCAAGGGGAAGGCTGAGATGCCCGTCGTAACTCGAGAATCCCGCCGCAACTCGAGAAAAACCACGTGGTTCCCACCTCTTGGCAAGATGAGGCCCTTCCCCGCGACGGCGTCTCAAGGGAAGTCCCCTGTTCCGCCCTGAACGGCGAAACGGTCCCTGACAGCCTTCCTGCGACCCCCAAGAGTCCCCCGACACGCCGGGTTCCCCCGAGGGGAACACCGAGGGTCCCGGCACCGCTTCCTCTGAGCCCCTTCTCCCCTCCTGATCGCGACAGGAGAGGCGATTCCCCTGCGTGGTCTGGAAGGGGTTCCCGGCCTTCCCGGCGCACCTCAGGATGAGGCCGGTCTCACGAGGTAATTCGAGACGAGCGACGTGGGTGGGGCCACATGCCGAACGCCCCCGATTCCCCGGTCCGCCCTTGAGAAGGACCCCAGGCCCGGACCCCTCTTCGAAGGCAACCCTGTGGGTGAAGGCACAACACGAAGGGGCACTGCCACCCCCGTGCATCGTCCGCAAAGACCCGCGGGTTCCACACACAGCTCGACGAGGGGCCTGAGACCCCCTGAGCAACTCGAGAGGCCAGCGGGGTTCCCTTCCTCAGACAAGACGAGGCCTGACTCTCCTGTCCCAACTCTGCAGGGACCCTGCGGTCGGAGTCCGAAACGGAGAGGAAGCCTGAGGTTCCTGCCTCCCCTCGAGGTGAGGCCCTCTTCCGTTGCGCCAGACCCAGCGGAGTCCCGAGGGGCCCCGCCACCTGCACAGGATCCCTCGCCTCTCAGAGGCACCCTGGGAAGTTCCCTAAGGTCCCCGGCAGAAGGCGAGGGAAACGAGGGTTTCCCGCCGCCCCCCGACAAAGACCTCGAGAGTCCTTCTTCAACGCGTCTCGAGGCCCTAGTCCCCTCCCGTGACTCGAGAGCCAGGACGCGCTCCCCCTCGCCACGCGCATGGAGACCTGACTTCCCTGGCGCCGCACGAGAGGCTCCCTGAGATCCTAGTCGCGCCTCGGGAGAAAACCCCCACGAGCGCCGCAGCTCGAGGAAACCCCTGAGACGCCCCCGTCCTCGCGAGCTGAGGGCCTTCTTTTCCTGCATGGCCTGGAGAGCAATCCCGGGTCCTCTCTCCAAACGGAAGAGGAGGCTGGACTCCCTTGAGGCCGCTCAGGGGGCTCCAAGAGACCCGCGTCGCGACTCGAGAGGAGAGCGGAGTCCTTGGCTTCCCCTCGAGACGAGGCCTGACTCCCCGGGGGAGCCTGGAATGCAACCCCGAGATCCCTGCCTTCCCTGGAGAGGAATATTAGGTCCCGGACACACGCCTAGGTGAGGTCTCTTCGGCCCTGCAGTGACTCGAGCGCAACCCCCAGCTTTCCCTCGCAACCCGAGGGGAAGATTGGGCTTCCCAGGGCCAACCCAAGGGGAAGGCTGAGATCCCCGTCGTAACTCGAGAATCCCGCCGCAACTCGAGAAAAACCACGTGGTTCCCACCTCTTGGCAAGATGAGGCCCTTGCCCGCGACGGCGTCTCAAGGGAAGTCCCCTGTTCCGCCCTGAACGGCGAAACGGTCCCTGACAGCCTTCCTGCGACCCCCAAGAGTCCCCCGACACGCCGGGTTCCCCCGAGGGGAACACCGAGGGTCCCGGCACCGCTTCCTCTGAGCCCCTTCTCCCCTCCTGATCGCGACAGGAGAGGCGATTCCCCTGCGTGGTCTGGAAGGGGTTCCCGGCCTTCCCGGCGCACCTCAGGATGAGGCCGGTCTCACGAGGTAATTCGAGACGAGCCACGTGGGTGGGGCCACATGCCGAACGCCCCCGATTCCCCGGTCCGCCCTTGAGAAGGACCCGAGGCCCGGACCCCTCTTCGAAGGCAACCCTGTGGGTGAAGGCACAACACGAAGGGGCACTGCCACCCCCGTGCATCGTCCGCAAAGACCCGCGGGTTCCACACACAGCTCGACGAGGGGCCTGAGACCCCCCGAGCAACTCGAGAGGCCAGCGGGGTTCCCTTCCTCAGACAAGACGAGGCCTGACTCTCCTGTCCCAACTCTGCAGGGACCCTGCGGTCGGAGTCCGAAACGGAGAGGAAGCCTGAGGTTCCTGCCTCCCCTCGAGGTGAGGCCCTCTTCCGTTGCGCCAGACCCAGCGGAGTCCCGAGGGGCCCCGCCACCTGCACAGGATCCCTCGCCTCTCAGAGGCACCCTGGGAAGTTCCCTAAGGTCCCCGGCAGAAGGCGAGGGAAACGAGGGTTTGCCGCCGCCCCCCGACAAAGACCTCGAGAGTCCTTCTTCAACGCGTCTCGAGGCCCTAGTCCCCTCCCGTGACTCGAGAGCCAGGACGCGCTCCCCCTCGCCACGCGCATGGAGACCTGACTTCCCTGGCGCCGCACGAGAGGCTCCCTGAGATCCTAGTCGCGCCTCGGGAGAAAACCCCCACGGGCGCCGCAGCTCGAGGAAACCCCTGAGACGCCCCCGTCCTCGCGAGCTGAGGGCCTTCTTTTCCTGCATGGCCTGGAGAGCAATCCCGGGTCCTCTCTCCAAACGGAAGAGGAGGCTGGACTCCCTTGAGGCCGCTCAGGGGGCTCCAAGAGACCCGCGTCGCGACTCGAGAGGAGAGCGGAGTCCTTGGCTTCCCCTCGAGACGAGGCCTGACTCCCCGGGGGAGCCTGGAATGCAACCCCGAGATCCCTGCCTTCCCTGGAGAGGAATATTAGGTCCCGGACACACGCCTAGGTGAGGTCTCTTCGGCCCTGCAGTGACTCGAGCGCAACCCCCAGCTTTCCCTCGCAACCCGAGGGGAAGATTGGGCTTCCCAGGGCCAACCCAAGGGGAAGGCTGAGATGCCCGTCGTAACTCGAGAATCCCGCCGCAACTCGAGAAAAACCACGTGGTTCCCACCTCTTGGCAAGATGAGGCCCTTGCCCGCGACGGCGTCTCAAGGGAAGTCCCCTGTTCCGCCCTGAACAGCGAAACGGTCCCTGACAGCCTTCCTGCGACCCCCAAGAGTCCCCCGACACGCCGGGTTCCCCCGAGGGGAACACCGAGGGTCCCGGCACCGCTTCCTCTGAGCCCCTTCTCCCCTCCTGATCGCGACAGGAGAGGCGATTCCCCTGCGTGGTCTGGAAGGGGTTCCCGGCCTTCCCGGCGCACCTCAGGATGAGGCCGGTCTCACGAGGTAATTCGAGACGAGCCACGTGGGTGGGGCCACATGCCGAACGCCCCCGATTCCCCGGTCCGCCCTTGAGAAGGACCCGAGGCCCGGACCCCTCTTCGAAGGCAACCCTGTGGGTGAAGGCACAACACGAAGGGGCACTGCCACCCCCGTGCATCGTCCGCAAAGACCCGCGGGTTCCACACACAGCTCGACGAGGGGCCTGAGAGCCCCTGAGCAACTCGAGAGGCCAGCGGGGTTCCCTTCCTCAGACAAGACGAGGCCTGACTCTCCTGTCCCAACTCTGCAGGGACCCTGCGGTCGGAGTCCGAAACGGAGAGGAAGCCTGAGGTTCCTGCCTCCCCTCGAGGTGAGGCCCTCTTCCGTTGCGCCAGACCCAGCGGAGTCCCGAGGGGCCCCGCCACCTGCACAGGATCCCTCGCCTCTCAGAGGCACCCTGGGAAGTTCCCTAAGGTCCCCGGCAGAAGGCGAGGGAAACGAGGGTTTGCCGCCGCCCCCCGACAAAGACCTCGAGAGTCCTTCTTCAACGCGTCTCGAGGCCCTAGTCCCCTCCCGTGACTCGAGAGCCAGGACGCGCTCCCCCTCGCCACGCGCATGGAGACCTGACTTCCCTGGCGCCGCACGAGAGGCTCCCTGAGATCCTAGTCGCGCCTCGGGAGAAAACCCCCACGGGCGCCGCAGCTCGAGGAAACCCCTGAGACGCCCCCGTCCTCGCGAGCTGAGGGCCTTCTTTTCCTGCATGGCCTGGAGAGCAATCCCGGGTCCTCTCTCCAAACGGAAGAGGAGGCTGGACTCCCTTGAGGCCGCTCAGGGGGCTCCAAGAGACCCGCGTCGCGACTCGAGAGGAGAGCGGAGTCCTTGGCTTCCTCTCGAGACGAGGCCTGACTCCCCGGGGGAGCCTGGAATGCAACCCCGAGATCCCTGCCTTCCCTGGAGAGGAATATTAGGTCCCGGACACACGCCTAAGTGAGGTCTCTTCGGCCCTGCAGTGACTCGAGCGCAACCCCCAGCTTTCCCTCGCAACCCGAGGGGAAGATTGGGCTTCCCAGGGCCAACCCAAGGGGAAGGCTGAGATCCCCGTCGTAACTCGAGAATCCCGCCGCAACTCGAGAAAAACCACGTGGTTCCCACCTCTTGGCAAGATGAGGCCCTTGCCCGCGACGACGTCTCAAGGGAAGTCCCCTGTTCCGCCCTGAAGGGCGAAACGGTCCCTGACAGCCTTCCTGCGACCCCCAAGAGTCCCCCGACACGCCGGGTTCCCCCGAGGGGAACACCGAGGGTCCCGGCACCGCTTCCTCTGAGCCCCTTCTCCCCTCCTGATGGCGACAGGAGAGGCGATTCCCCTGCGTGGTCTGGAAGGGGTTTCCGGCCTTCCCGGCGCACCTCAGGATGAGGCCGGTCTCACGAGGAAATTCGAGACGAGCCACGTGGGTGGGGCCACATGCCAAACGCCCCCGATTCCCCGGTCCGCCCTTGAGAAGGACCCGAGGCCCGGACCCCTCTTCGAAGGCAACCCTGTGGGTGAAGGCACAACACGAAGGGGCACTGCCACCCCCGTGCATCGTCCGCAAAGACCCGCGGGTTCCACACACAGCTCGACGAGGGGCCTGAGACCCCCCGAGCAACTCGAGAGGCCAGCGGGGTTCCCTTCCTCAGACAAGACGAGGCCTGACTCTCCTGTCCCAACTCTGCAGGGACCCTGCGGTCGGAGTCCGAAACGGAGAGGAAGCCTGAGGTTCCTGCCTCCCCTCGAGGTGAGGCCCTCTTCCGTTGCGCCAGACCCAGCGGAGTCCCGAGGGGCCCCGCCACCTGCACAGGATCCCTCGCCTCTCAGAGGCACCCTGGGAAGTTCCCTAAGGTCCCCGGCAGAAGGCGAGGGAAACGAGGGTTTGCCGCCGCCCCCCGACAAAGACCTCGAGAGTCCTTCTTCAACGCGTCTCGAGGCCCTAGTCCCCTCCCGTGACTCGAGAGCCAGGACGCGCTCCCCCTCGCCACGCGCATGGAGACCTGACTTCCCTGGCGCCGCACGAGAGGCTCCCTGAGATCCTAGTCGCGCCTCGGGAGAAAACCCCCACGGGCGCCGCAGCTCGAGGAAACCCCTGAGACGCCCCCGTCCTCGCGAGCTGAGGGCCTTCTTTTCCTGCATGGCCTGGAGAGCAATCCCGGGTCCTCTCTCCAAACGGAAGAGGAGGCTGGACTCCCTTGAGGCCGCTCAGGGGGCTCCAAGAGACCCGCGTCGCGACTCGAGAGGAGAGCGGAGTCCTTGGCTTCCTCTCGAGACGAGGCCTGACTCCCCGGGGGAGCCTGGAATGCAACCCCGAGATCCCTGCCTTCCCTGGAGAGGAATATTAGGTCCCGGACACACGCCTAGGTGAGGTCTCTTCGGCCCTGCAGTGACTCGAGCGCAACCCCCAGCTTTCCCTCGCAACCCGAGGGGAAGATTGGGCTTCCCAGGGCCAACCCAAGGGGAAGGCTGAGATGCCCGTCGTAACTCGAGAATCCCTCCGCAACTCGAGAAAAACCACGTGGTTCCCACCTCTTGGCAAGATGAGGCCCTTGCCCGCGACGGCGTCTCAAGGGAAGTCCCCTGTTCCGCCCTGAAGGGCGAAACGGTCCCTGACAGCCTTCCTGCGACCCCCAAGAGTCCCCCGACACGCCGGGTTCCCCCGAGGGGAACACCGAGGGTCCCGGCACCGCTTCCTCTGAGCCCCTTCTCCCCTCCTGATCGCGACAGGAGAGGCGATTCCCCTGCGTGGTCTGGAAGGGGTTCCCGGCCTTCCCGGCGCACCTCAGGATGAGGCCGGTCTCACGAGGTAATTCGAGACGAGCCACGTGGGTGGGGCCACATGCCGAACGCCCCCGATTCCCCGGTCCGCCCTTGAGAAGGACCCGAGGCCCGGACCCCTCTTCGAAGGCAACCCTGTGGGTGAAGGCACAACACGAAGGGGCACTGCCACCCCCGTGCATCGTCCGCAAAGACCCGCGGGTTCCACACACAGCTCGACGAGGGGCCTGAGACCCCCCGAGCAACTCGAGAGGCCAGCGGGGTTCCCTTCCTCAGACAAGACGAGGCCTGACTCTCCTGTCCCAACTCTGCAGGGACCCTGCGGTCGGAGTCCGAAACGGAGAGGAAGCCTGAGGTTCCTGCCTCCCCTCGAGGTGAGGCCCTCTTCCGTTGCGCCAGACCCAGCGGAGTCCCGAGGGGCCCCGCCACCTGCACAGGATCCCTCGCCTCTCAGAGGCACCCTGGGAAGTTCCCTAAGGTCCCCGGCAGAAGGCGAGGGAAACGAGGGTTTGCCGCCGCCCCCCGACAAAGACCTCGAGAGTCCTTCTTCAACGCGTCTCGAGGCCCTAGTCCCCTCCCGTGACTCGAGAGCCAGGACGCGCTCCCCCTCGCCACGCGCATGGAGACCTGACTTCCCTGGCGCCGCACGAGAGGCTCCCTGAGATCCTAGTCGCGCCTCGGGAGAAAACCCCCACGGGCGCCGCAGCTCGAGGAAACCCCTGAGACGCCCCCGTCCTCGCGAGCTGAGGGCCTTCTTTTCCTTCATGGCCTGGAGAGCAATCCCGGGTCCTCTCTCCAAACGGAAGAGGAGGCTGGACTCCCTTGAGGCCGCTCAGGGGGCTCCAAGAGACCCGCGTCTCGACTCGAGAGGAGAGCGGAGTCCTTGGCTTCCTCTCGAGACGAGGCCTGACTCCCCGGGGGAGCCTGGAATGCAACCCCGAGATCCCTGCCTTCCCTGGAGAGGAATATTAGGTCCCGGACACACGCCTAGGTGAGGTCTCTTCGGCCTTGCAGTGACTCGAGCGCAACCCCCAGCTTTCCCTCGCAACCCGAGGGGAAGATTGGGCTTCCCAGGGCCAACCCAAGGGGAAGGCTGAGATCCCCGTCGTAACTCGAGAATCCCGCCGCAACTCGAGAAAAACCACGTGGTTCCCACCTCTTGGCAAGATGAGGCCCTTGCCTGCGACGGCGTCTCAAGGGAAGTCCCCTGTTCCGCCCTGAAGGGCGAAACGGTCCCTGACAGCCTTCCTGCGACCCCCAAGAGTCCCCCGACACGCCGGGTTCCCCCGAGGGGAACACCGAGGGTCCCGGCACCGCTTCCTCTGAGCCCCTTCTCCCCTCCTGATCGCGACAGGAGAGGCGATTCCCCTGCGTGGTCTGGAAGGGGTTCCCGGCCTTCCCGGCGCACCTCAGGATGAGGCCGGTCTCACGAGGAAATTCGAGACGAGCCACGTGGGTGGGGCCACATGCCAAACGCCCCCGATTCCCCGGTCCGCCCTTGAGAAGGACCCGAGGCCCGGACCCCTCTTCGAAGGCAACCCTGTGGGTGAAGGCACAACACGAAGGGGCACTGCCACCCCCGTGCATCGTCCGCAAAGACCCGCGGGTTCCACACACAGCTCGACGAGGGGCCTGAGACCCCCCGAGCAACTCGAGAGGCCAGCGGGGTTCCCTTCCTCAGACAAGACGAGGCCTGACTCTCCTGTCCCAACTCTGCAGGGACCCTGCGGTCGGAGTCCGAAACGGAGAGGAAGCCTGAGGTTCCTGCCTCCCCTCGAGGTGAGGCCCTCTTCCGTTGCGCCAGACCCAGCGGAGTCCCGAGGGGCCCCGGCACCTGCACAGGATCCCTCGCCTCTCAGAGGCACCCTGGGAAGTTCCCTAAGGTCCCCGGCAGAAGGCGAGGGAAACGAGGGTTTGCCGCCGCCCCCCGACAAAGACCTCGAGAGTCCTTCTTCAACGCGTCTCGAGGCCCTAGTCCCCTCCCGTGACTCGAGAGCCAGGACGCGCTCCCCCTCGCCACGCGCATGGAGACCTGACTTCCCTGGCGCCGCACGAGAGGCTCCCTGAGATCCTCGTCGTGCCTCGGGAGAAAACCCCCACGGGCGCCGCAGCTCGAGGAAACCCCTGAGACGCCCCCGTCCTCGCGAGCTGAGGGCCTTCTTTTCCTGCATGGCCTGGAGAGCAATCCCGGGTCCTCTCTCCAAACGGAAGAGGAGGCTGGACTCCCTTGAGGCCGCTCAGGGGGCTCCAAGAGACCCGCGTCGCGACTCGAGAGGAGAGCGGAGTCCTTGGCTTCCCCTCGAGACGAGGCCTGACTCCCCGGGGGAGCCTGGAATGCAACCCCGAGATCCCTGCCTTCCCTGGAGAGGAAAATTAGGTCCCGGACACACGCTTAGGTGAGGTCTCTTAGGCCCTGCAGTGACTCGAGCGCCACCCCCAGCTTTCCCTCGCAACCCGAGGGGAAGATTGGGCTTCCCAGGGCCAACCCAAGGGGAAGGCTGAGATCCCCGTCGTAAGTCGAGAATGCCGCCGCAACTCGAGAAAAACCACGTGGTTCCCACCGCTTGGCAAGATGAGGCCCTTGCCCGCGACGGCGTCTCAAGGGAAGTCCCCTGTTCCGCCCTGAAGGGCGAGACGGTCCCTGACAGCCTTCCTGCGACCCCCAAAAGTCCCCCGACACGCCGGGTTCCCCCGAGGGGAACACCGAGGGCCCCGGCACCGCTTCCTCTGAGCCCCTTCTCCCCTCCTGATCGCGACAGGAGAGGCGATTCCCCTGCGTGGTCTGGAAGGGGTTCCCGGCCTTCCCGGCGCACCTCAGGATGAGGCCGGTCTCACGAGGAAATTCGAGACGAGCCACGTGGGTGGGGCCACAGGCCGAACGCCCCCGATTCCCCGGTCCGCTCTTGAGAAGGACCCGAGGCCCGGACCCCTCTTCGAAGGCAACCCTGTGGGTGAAGGCACAACACGAAGGGGCACTGCCACCCCCGTGCATCGTCCGCAAAGACCCGCGGGTTCCACACACAGCTCGACGAGGGGCCTGAGACCCCCTGAGCAACTCGAGAGGCCAGCGGGGTTCCCTTCCTCAGACAAGACGAGGCCTGACTCTCCTGTCCCAACTCTGCAGGGACCCTGCGGTCGGAGTCCGAAACGCAGAGGAAGCCTGAGGTGCCTGCCTCCCCTCGAGGTGAGGCCCTCTTCCGTTGCGCCAGACCCAGCGGAGTCCCGAGGGGCCCCGCCACCTCCACAGGATCCCTCGCCTCTCAGAGGCACCCTGGGAAGTTCCCTAAGGTCCCCGGCAGAAGGCGAGGGACACGAGGGTTTCCCGCCGCCCCCCGACGAAGACCTCGAGAGTCCTTCTTCAACGCGTCTCGAGGCCCTAGTCCCCTCCCGTGACTCGAGAGCCAGGACGCGCTCCCCCTCGCCACGCGCATGGAGACCTGACTTCCCTGGCGCCGCACGAGAGGCTCCCTGAGATCCTCGTCGTGCCTCGGGAGAAAACCCCCACGGGCGCCGCAGCTCGAGGAAACCCCTGAGACGCCCCCGTCCTCGCGAGCTGAGGGCCTTCTTTTCCTGCATGGCCTGGAGAGCAATCCCGGGTCCTCTCTCCAAACGGAAGAGGAGGCTGGACTCCCTTGAGGCCGCTCAGGGGGCTCCAAGAGACCCGCGTCGCGACTCGAGAGGAGAGCGGAGTCCTTGGCTTCCCCTCGAGACGAGGCCTGACTCCCCGGGGGAGCCTGGAATGCAACCTCGAGATCCCTGCCTTCCCTGGAGAGGAAAATTAGGTCCCGGACACACGCTTAGGTGAGGTCTCTTAGGCCCTGCAGTGACTCGAGCGCCACCCCCAGCTTTCCCTCGCAACCCGAGGGGAAGATTGGGCTTCCCAGGGCCAACCCAAGGGGAAGGCTGAGATCCCCGTCGTAAGTCGAGAATGCCGCCGCAACTCGAGAAAAACCACGTGGTTCCCACCGCTTGGCAAGATGAGGCCCTTGCCCGCGACGGCGTCTCAAGGGAAGTCCCCTGTTCCGCCCTGAAGGGCGAGACGGTCCCTGACAGCCTTCCTGCGACCCCCAAAAGTCCCCCGACACGCCGGGTTCCCCCGAGGGGAACACCGAGGGTCCCGGCACCGCTTCCTCTGAGCCCCTTCTCCCCTCCTGATCGCGACAGGAGAGGCGATTCCCCTGCGTGGTCTGGAAGGGGTTCCCGGCCTTCCCGGCGCACCTCAGGATGAGGCCGGTCTCACGAGGAAATTCGAGACGAGCCACGTGGGTGGGGCCACAGGCCGAACGCCCCCGATTCCCCGGTCCGCTCTTGAGAAGGACCCGAGGCCCGGACCCCTCTTCGAAGGCAACCCTGTGGGTGAAGGCACAACACGAAGGGGCACTGCCACCCCCGTGCATCGTCCGCAAAGACCCGCGGGTTCCACACACAGCTCGACGAGGGGCCTGAGACCCCCTGAGCAACTCGAGAGGCCAGCGGGGTTCCCTTCCTCAGACAAGACGAGGCCTGACTCTCCTGTCCCAACTCTGCAGGGACCCTGCGGTCGGAGTCCGAAACGCAGAGGAAGCCTGAGGTGCCTGCCTCCCCTCGAGGTGAGGCCCTCTTCCGTTGCGCCAGACCCAGCGGAGTCCCGAGGGGCCCCGCCACCTCCACAGGATCCCTCGCCTCTCAGAGGCACCCTGGGAAGTTCCCTAAGGTCCCCGGCAGAAGGCGAGGGACACGAGGGTTTCCCGCCGCCCCCCGACAAAGACCTCGAGAGTCCTTCTTCAACGCGTCTCGAGGCCCTAGTCCCCTCCCGTGACTCGAGAGCCAGGACGCGCTCCCCCTCGCCACGCGCATGGAGACCTGACTTCCCTGGCGCCGCACGAGAGGCTCCCTGAGATCCTCGTCGTGCCTCGGGAGAAAACCCCCACGGGCGCCGCAGCTCGAGGAAACCCCTGAGACGCCCCCGTCCTCGCGAGCTGAGGGCCTTCTTTTCCTGCATGGCCTGGAGAGCAATCCCGGGTCCTCTCTCCAAACGGAAGAGGAGGCTGGACTCCCTTGAGGCCGCTCAGGGGGCTCCAAGAGACCCGCGTCGCGACTCGAGAGGAGAGCGGAGTCCTTGGCTTCCCCTCGAGACGAGGCCTGACTCCCCGGGGGAGCCTGGAATGCAACCCCGAGATCCCTGCCTTCCCTGGAGAGGAAAATTAGGTCCCGGACACACGCTTAGGTGAGGTCTCTTAGGCCCTGCAGTGACTCGAGCGCCACCCCCAGCTTTCCCTCGCAACCCGAGGGGAAGATTGGGCTTCCCAGGGCCAACCCAAGGGGAAGGCTGAGATCCCCGTCGTAAGTCGAGAATGCCGCCGCAACTCGAGAAAAACCACGTGGTTCCCACCGCTTGGCAAGATGAGGCCCTTGCCCGCGACGGCGTCTCAAGGGAAGTCCCCTGTTCCGCCCTGAAGGGCGAGACGGTCCCTGACAGCCTTCCTGCGACCCCCAAAAGTCCCCCGACACGCCGGGTTCCCCCGAGGGGAACACCGAGGGTCCCGGCACCGCTTCCTCTGAGCCCCTTCTCCCCTCCTGATCGCGACAGGAGAGGCGATTCCCCTGCGTGGTCTGGAAGGGGTTCCCGGCCTTCCCGGCGCACCTCAGGATGAGGCCGGTCTCACGAGGAAATTCGAGACGAGCCACGTGGGTGGGGCCACAGGCCGAACGCCCCCGATTCCCCGGTCCGCTCTTGAGAAGGACCCGAGGCCCGGACCCCTCTTCGAAGGCAACCCTGTGGGTGAAGGCACAACACGAAGGGGCACTGCCACCCCCGTGCATCGTCCGCAAAGGCCCGCGGGTTCCACACACAGCTCGACGAGGGGCCTGAGACCCCCTGAGCAACTCGAGAGGCCAGCGGGGTTCCCTTCCTCAGACAAGACGAGGCCTGACTCTCCTGTCCCAACTCTGCAGGGACCCTGCGGTCGGAGTCCGAAACGCAGAGGAAGCCTGAGGTGCCTGCCTCCCCTCGAGGTGAGGCCCTCTTCCGTTGCGCCAGACCCAGCGGAGTCCCGAGGGGCCCCGCCACCTCCACAGGATCCCTCGCCTCTTAGAGGCACCCTGGGAAGTTCCCTAAGGTCCCCGGCAGAAGGCGAGGGACACGAGGGTTTCCCGCCGCCCCCCGACAAAGACCTCGAGAGTCCTTCTTCAACGCGTCTCGAGGCCCTAGTCCCCTCCCGTGACTCGAGAGCCAGGACGCGCTCCCCCTCGCCACGCGCATGGAGACCTGACTTCCCTGGCGCCGCACGAGAGGCTCCCTGAGATCCTCGTCGTGCCTCGGGAGAAAACCCCCACGGGCGCCGCAGCTCGAGGAAACCCCTGAGACGCCCCCGTCCTCGCGAGCTGAGGGCCTTCTTTTCCTGCATGGCCTGGAGAGCAATCCCGGCTCCTCTCTCCAAACGGAAGAGGAGGCTGGACTCCCTTGAGGCCGCTCAGGGGGCTCCAAGAGACCCGCGTCGCGACTCGAGAGGAGAGCGGAGTCCTTGGCTTCCCCTCGAGACGAGGCCTGACTCCCCTGGGGAGCCTGGAATGCAACCTCGAGATCCCTGCCTTCCCTGGAGAGGAAAATTAGGTCCCGGACACACGCTTAGGTGAGGTCTCTTAGGCCCTGCAGTGACTCGAGCGCCACCCCCAGCTTTCCCTCTCCCTCGCAACCCGAGGGGAAGATTGGGCTTCCCAGGGCCAACCCAAGGGGAAGGCTGAGATCCCCGTCGTAACTCGAGAATGCCGCCGCAACTCGAGAAAAACCACGTGGTTCCCACCGCTTGGCAAGATGAGGCCCTTGCCCGCGACGGCGTCTCAAGGGAAGTCCCCTGTTCCGCCCTGAAGGGCGAGACGGTCCCTGACAGCCTTCCTGCGACCCCCAAAAGTCCCCCGACACGCCGGGTTCCCCCGAGGGGAACACCGAGGGTCCCGGCACCGCTTCCTCTGAGCCCCTTCTCCCCTCCTGATCGCGACAGGAGAGGCGATTCCCCTGCGTGGTCTGGAAGGGGTTCCCGGCCTTCCCGGCGCACCTCAGGATGAGGCCGGTCTCACGAGGAAATTCGAGACGAGCCACGTGGGTGGGGCCACAGGTCGAACGCCCCCGATTCCCCGGTCCGCTCTTGAGAAGGACCCGAGGCCCGGACCCCTCTTCGAAGGCAACCCTGTGGGTGAAGGCACAACACGAAGGGGCACTGCCACCCCCGTGCATCGTCCGCAAAGACTCGCGGGTTCCACACACAGCTCGACGAGGGGCCTGAGACCCCGTGAGCAACTCGAGAGGCCAGCGGGGTTCCCTTCCTCAGACAAGACGAGGCCTGACTCTCCTGTCCCAACTCTGCAGGGACCCTGCGGTCGGAGTCCGAAACGCAGAGGAAGCCTGAGGTTCCTGCCTCCCCTCGAGGTGAGGCCCTCTTCCGTTGCGCCAGACCCAGCGGAGTCCCGAGGGGCCCCGCCACCTCCACAGGATCCCTCGCCTCTCAGAGGCACCCTGGGAAGTTCCCTAAGGTCCCCGGCAGAAGGCGAGGGAAACGAGGGTTTCCCGCCGCCCCCCGACAAAGACCTCGAGAGTCCTTCTTCAACGCGTCTCGAGGCCCTAGTCCCCTCCCGTGACTCGAGAGCCAGGACGCGCTCCCCCTCGCCACGCGCATGGAGACCTGACTTCCCTGGCGCCGCACGAGAGGCTCCCTGAGATCCTCGTCGTGCCTCGGGAGAAAACCCCCACGGGCGCCGCAGCTCGAGGAAATCCCTGAGACGCCCCCGTCCTCGCGAGCTGAGGGCCTTCTTTTCCTGCATGGCCTGGAGAGCAATCCCGGGTCCTCTCTCCAAACGGAAGAGGAGGCTGGACTCCCTTGAGGCCGCTCAGGGGGCTCCAAGAGACCCGCGTCGCGACTCGAGAGGAGAGCGGAGTCCTTGGCTTCCCCTCGAGACGAGGCCTGACTCCCCGGGGGAGCCTGGAATGCAACCCCGAGATCCCTGCCTTCCCTGGAGAGGAAAATTAGGTCCCGGACACACGCTTAGGTGAGGTCTCTTAGGCCCTGCAGTGACTCGAGCGCCATCCCCAGCTTTCCCTCGCAACCCGAGGGGAAGATTGGGCTTCCCAGGGCCAACCCAAGGGGAAGGCTGAGATCCCCGTCGTAACTCGAGAATGCCGCCGCAACTCGAGAAAAACCACGTGGTTCCCACCGCTTGGCAAGATGAGGCCCTTGCCCGCGACGGCGTCTCAAGGGAAGTCCCCTGTTCCGCCCTGAAGGGCGAGATGGTCCCTGACAGCCTTCCTGCGACCCCCAAAAGTCCCCCGACACGCCGGGTTCCCCCGAGGGGAACACCGAGGGTCCCGGCACCGCTTCTTCTGAGCCCCTTCTCCCCTCCTGATCGCGACAGGAGAGGCGATTCCCCTGCGTGGTCTGGAAGGGGTTCCCGGCCTTCCCGGCGCACCTCAGGATGAGGCCGGTCTCACGAGGAAATTCGAGACGAGCCACGTGGGTGGGGCCACAGGCCGAACGCCCCCGATTCCCCGGTCCGCTCTTGAGAAGGACCCGAGGCCCGGACCCCTCTTCGAAGGCAACCCTGTGGGTGAAGGCACAACACGAAGGGGCACTGCCACCCCCGTGCATCGTCCGCAAAGGCCCGCGGGTTCCACACACAGCTCGACGAGGGGCCTGAGACCCCCTGAGCAACTCGAGAGGCCAGCGGGGTTCCCTTCCTCAGACAAGACGAGGCCTGACTCTCCTGTCCCAACTCTGCAGGGACCCTGCGGTCGGAGTCCGAAACGCAGAGGAAGCCTGAGGTGCCTGCCTCCCCTCGAGGTGAGGCCCTCTTCCGTTGCGCCAGACCCAGCGGAGTCCCGAGGGGCCCCGCCACCTCCACAGGATCCCTCGCCTCTTAGAGGCACCCTGGGAAGTTCCCTAAGGTCCCCGGCAGAAGGCGAGGGACACGAGGGTTTCCCGCCGCCCCCCGACAAAGACCTCGAGAGTCCTTCTTCAACGCGTCTCGAGGCCCTAGTCCCCTCCCGTGACTCGAGAGCCAGGACGCGCTCCCCCTCGCCACGCGCATGGAGACCTGACTTCCCTGGCGCCGCACGAGAGGCTCCCTGAGATCCTCGTCGTGCCTCGGGAGAAAACCCCCACGGGCGCCGCAGCTCGAGGAAACCCCTGAGACGCCCCCGTCCTCGCGAGCTGAGGGCCTTCTTTTCCTGCATGGCCTGGAGAGCAATCCCGGGTCCTCTCTCCAAACGGAAGAGGAGGATGGACTCCCTTGAGGCCGCTCAGGGGGCTCCAAGAGACCCGCGTCGCGACTCGAGAGGAGAGCGGAGTCCTTGGCTTCCCCTCGAGACGAGGCCTGACTCCCCGGGGGAGCCTGGAATGCAACCTCGAGATCCCTGCCTTCCCTGGAGAGGAAAATTAGGTCCCGGACACACGCTTAGGTGAGGTCTCTTAGGCCCTGCAGTGACTCGAGCGCCACCCCCAGCTTTCCCTCTCCCTCGCAACCCGAGGGGAAGATTGGGCTTCCCAGGGCCAACCCAAGGGGAAGGCTGAGATCCCCGTCGTAACTCGAGAATGCCGCCGCAACTCGAGAAAAACCACGTGGTTCCCACCGCTTGGCAAGATGAGGCCCTTGCCCGCGATGGCGTCTCAAGGGAAGTCCCCTGTTCCGCCCTGAAGGGCGAGACGGTCCCTGACAGCCTTCCTGCGACCCCCAAAAGTCCCCCGACACGCCGGGTTCCCCCGAGGGGAACACCGAGGGTCCCGGCACCGCTTCCTCTGAGCCCCTTCTCCCCTCCTGATCGCGACAGGAGAGGCGATTCCCCTGCGTGGTCTGGAAGGGGTTCCCGGCCTTCCCGGCGCACCTCAGGATGAGGCCGGTCTCACGAGGAAATTCGAGACGAGCCACGTGGGTGGGGCCACAGGCCGAACGCCCCCGATTCCCCGGTCCGCTCTTGAGAAGGACCCGAGGCCCGGACCCCTCTTCGAAGGCAACCCTGTGGGTGAAGGCACAACACGAAGGGGCACTGCCACCCCCGTGCATCGTCCGCAAAGACCCGCGGGTTCCACACACAGCTCGACGAGGGGCCTGAGACCCCCCGAGCAACTCGAGAGGCCAGCGGGGTTCCCTTCCTCAGACAAGACGAGGCCTGACTCTCCTGTCCCAACTCTGCAGGGACCCTGCGGTCGGAGTCCGAAACGCAGAGGAAGCCTGAGGTGCCTGCCTCCCCTCGAGGTGAGGCCCTCTTCCGTTGCGCCAGACCCAGCGGAGTCCCGAGGGGCCCCGCCACCTCCACAGGATCCCTCGCCTCTCAGAGGCACCCTGGGAAGTTCCCTAAGGTCCCCGGCAGAAGGCGAGGGACACGAGGGTTTCCCGCCGCCCCCCGACAAAGACCTCGAGAGTCCTTCTTCAACGCGTCTCGAGGCCCTAGTCCCCTCCCGTGACTCGAGAGCCAGGACGCGCTCCCCCTCGCCACGCGCATGGAGACCTGACTTCCCTGGCGCCGCACGAGAGGCTCCCTGAGATCCTCGTCGTGCCTCGGGAGAAAACCCCCACGGGCGCCGCAGCTCGAGGAAACCCCTGAGACGCCCCCGTCCTCGCGAGCTGAGGGCCTTCTTTTCCTGCATGGCCTGGAGAGCAATCCCGGGTCCTCTCTCCAAACGGAAGAGGAGGCTGGACTCCCTTGAGGCCGCTCAGGGGGCTCCAAGAGACCCGCGTCGCGACTCGAGAGGAGAGCGGAGTCCTTGGCTTCCCCTCGAGACGAGGCCTGACTCCCCGGGGGAGCCTGGAATGCAACCCCGAGATCCCTGCCTTCCCTGGAGAGGAAAATTAGGTTCCGGACACACGCTTAGGTGAGGTCTCTTAGGCCCTGCAGTGACTCGAGCGCCACCCCCAGCTTTCCCTCTCCCTCGCAACCCGAGGGGAAGATTGGGCTTCCCAGGGCCAACCCAAGGGGAAGGCTGAGATCCCCGTCGTAAGTCGAGAATGCCGCCGCAACTCGAGAAAAACCACGTGGTTCCCACCGCTTGGCAAGATGAGGCCCTTGCCCGCGACGGCGTCTCAAGGGAAGTCCCCTGTTCCGCCCTGAAGGGCGAGACGGTCCCTGACAGCCTTCCTGCGACCCCCAAAAGTCCCCCGACACGCCGGGTTCCCCCGAGGGGAACACCGAGGGTCCCGGCACCGCTTCCTCTGAGCCCCTTCTCCCCTCCTGATCGCGACAGGAGAGGCGATTCCCCTGCGTGGTCTGGAAGGGGTTCCCGGCCTTCCCGGCGCACCTCAGGATGAGGCCGGTCTCACGAGGAAATTCGAGACGAGCCACGTGGGTGGGGCCACAGGCCGAACGCCCCCGATTCCCCGGTCCGCTCTTGAGAAGGACCCGAGGCCCGGACCCCTCTTCGAAGGCAACCCTGTGGGTGAAGGCACAACACGAAGGGGCACTGCCACCCCCGTGCATCGTCCGCAAAGACCCGCGGGTTCCACACACAGCTCGACGAGGGGCCTGAGACCCCCCGAGCAACTCGAGAGGCCAGCGGGGTTCCCTTCCTCAGACAAGACGAGGCCTGACTCTCCTGTCCCAACTCTGCAGGGACCCTGCGGTCGGAGTCCGAAACGCAGAGGAAGCCTGAGGTGCCTGCCTCCCCTCGAGGTGAGGCCCTCTTCCGTTGCGCCAGACCCAGCGGAGTCCCGAGGGGCCCCGCCACCTCCACAGGATCCCTCGCCTCTCAGAGGCACCCTGGGAAGTTCCCTAAGGTCCCCGGCAGAAGGCGAGGGACACGAGGGTTTCCCGCCGCCCCCCGACAAAGACCTCGAGAGTCCTTCTTCAACGCGTCTCGAGGCCCTAGTCCCCTCCCGTGACTCGAGAGCCAGGACGCGCTCCCCCTCGCCACGCGCATGGAGACCTGACTTCCCTGGCGCCGCACGAGAGGCTCCCTGAGATCCTCGTCGTGCCTCGGGAGAAAACCCCCACGGGCGCCGCAGCTCGAGGAAACCCCTGAGACGCCCCCGTCCTCGCGAGCTGAGGGCCTTCTTTTCCTGCATGGCCTGGAGAGCAATCCCGGGTCCTCTCTCCAAACGGAAGAGGAGGCTGGACTCCCTTGAGGCCGCTCAGGGGGCTCCAAGAGACCCGCGTCGCGACTCGAGAGGAGAGCGGAGTCCTTGGCTTCCCCTCGAGACGAGGCCTGACTCCCCGGGGGAGCCTGGAATGCAACCCCGAGATCCCTGCCTTCCCTGGAGAGGAAAATTAGGTCCCGGACACACGCTTAGGTGAGGTCTCTTAGGCCCTGCAGTGACTCGAGCGCCACCCCCAGCTTTCCCTCGCAACCCGAGGGGAAGATTGGGCTTCCCAGGGCCAACCCAAGGGGAAGGCTGAGATCCCCGTCGTAAGTCGAGAATGCCGCCGCAACTCGAGAAAAACCACGTGGTTCCCACCGCTTGGCAAGATGAGGCCCTTGCCCGCGACGGTGTCTCAAGGGAAGTCCCCTGTTCCGCCCTGAAGGGCGAGACGGTCCCTGACAGCCTTCCTGCGACCCCCAAAAGTCCCCCGACACGCCGGGTTCCCCCGAGGGGAACACCGAGGGTCCCGGCACCGCTTCCTCTGAGCCCCTTCTCCCCTCCTGATCGCGACAGGAGAGGCGATTCCCCTGCGTGGTCTGGAAGGGGTTCCCGGCCTTCCCGGCGCACCTCAGGATGAGGCCGGTCTCACGAGGAAATTCGAGACGAGCCACGTGGGTGGGGCCACAGGCCGAACGCCCCCGATTCCCCGGTCCGCTCTTGAGAAGGACCCGAGGCCCGGAGCCCTCTTCGAAGGCAACCCTGTGGGTGAAGGCACAACACGAAGGGGCACTGCCACCCCCGTGCATCGTCCGCAAAGACCCGCGGGTTCCACACACAGCTCGACGAGGGGCCTGAGACCCCCTGAGCAACTCGAGAGGCCAGCGGGGTTCCCTTCCTCAGACAAGACGAGGCCTGACTCTCCTGTCCCAACTCTGCAGGGACCCTGCGGTCGGAGTCCGAAACGCAGAGGAAGCCTGAGGTGCCTGCCTCCCCTCGAGGTGAGGCCCTCTTCCGTTGCGCCAGACCCAGCGGAGTCCCGAGGGGCCCCGCCACCTCCACAGGATCCCTCGCCTCTCAGAGGCACCCTGGGAAGTTCCCTAAGGTCCCCGGCAGAAGGCGAGGGACACGAGGGTTTCCCGCCGCCCCCCGACAAAGACCTCGAGAGTCCTTCTTCAACGCGTCTCGAGGCCCTAGTCCCCTCCCGTGACTCGAGAGCCAGGACGCGCTCCCCCTCGCCACGCGCATGGAGACCTGACTTCCCTGGCGCCGCACGAGAGGCTCCCTGAGATCCTCGTCGTGCCTCGGGAGAAAACCCCCACGGGCGCCGCAGCTCGAGGAAACCCCTGAGACGCCCCCGTCCTCGCGAGCTGAGGGCCTTCTTTTCCTGCATGGCCTGGAGAGCAATCCCGGGTCCTCTCTCCAAACGGAAGAGGAGGCTGGACTCCCTTGAGGCCGCTCAGGGGGCTCCAAGAGACCCGCGTCGCGACTCGAGAGGAGAGCGGAGTCCTTGGCTTCCCCTCGAGACGAGGCCTGACTCCCCGGGGGAGCCTGGAATGCAACCCCGAGATCCCTGCCTTCCCTGGAGAGGAAAATTAGGTCCCGGACACACGCTTAGGTGAGGTCTCTTAGGCCCTGCAGTGACTCGAGCGCCACCCCCAGCTTTCCCTCACAACCCGAGGGGAAGATTGGGCTTCCCAGGGCCAACCCAAGGGGAAGGCTGAGATCCCCGTCGTAACTCGAGAATGCCGCCGCAACTCGAGAAAATCCACGTGGTTCCCACCGCTTGGCAAGATGAGGCCCTTGCCCGCGACGGCGTCTCAAGGGAAGTCCCCTGTTCCGCCCTGAAGGGCGAGACGGTCCCTGACAGCCTTCCTGCGACCCCCAAAAGTCCCCCGACACGCCGGGTTCCCCCGAGGGGAACACCGAGGGTCCCGGCACCGCTTCCTCTGAGCCCCTTCTCCCCTCCTGATCGCGACAGGAGAGGCGATTCCCCTGCGTGGTCTGGAAGGGGTTCCCGGCCTTCCCGGCGCACCTCAGGATGAGGCCGGTCTCACGAGGAAATTCGAGACGAGCCACGTGGGTGGGGCCACAGGCCGAACGCCCCCGATTCCCCGGTCCGCTCTTGAGAAGGACCCGAGGCCCGGACCCCTCTTCGAAGGCAACCCTGTGGGTGAAGGCACAACACGAAGGGGCACTGCCACCCCCGTGCATCGTCCGCAAAGACCCGCGGGTTCCACACACAGCTCGACGAGGGGCCTGAGACCCCCCGAGCAACTCGAGAGGCCAGCGGGGTTCCCTTCCTCAGACAAGACGAGGCCTGACTCTCCTGTCCCAACTCTGCAGGGACCCTGCGGTCGGAGTCCGAAACGCAGAGGAAGCCTGAGGTGCCTGCCTCCCCTCGAGGTGAGGCCCTCTTCCGTTGCGCCAGACCCAGCGGAGTCCCGAGGGGCCCCGCCACCTCCACAGGATCCCTCGCCTCTCAGAGGCACCCTGGGAAGTTCCCTAAGGTCCCCGGCAGAAGGCGAGGGACACGAGGGTTTCCCGCCGCCCCCCGACAAAGACCTCGAGAGTCCTTCTTCAACGCGTCTCGAGGCCCTAGTCCCCTCCCGTGACTCGAGAGCCAGGACGCGCTCCCCCTCGCCACGCGCATGGAGACCTGACTTCCCTGGCGCCGCACGAGAGGCTCCCTGAGATCCTCGTCGTGCCTCGGGAGAAAACCCCCACGGGCGCCGCAGCTCGAGGAAACCCCTGAGACGCCCCCGTCCTCGCGAGCTGAGGGCCTTCTTTTCCTGCATGGCCTGGAGAGCAATCCCGGGTCCTCTCTCCAAACGGAAGAGGAGGCTGGACTCCCTTGAGGCCGCTCAGGGGGCTCCAAGAGACCCGCGTCGCGACTCGAGAGGAGAGCGGAGTCCTTGGCTTCCCCTCGAGACGAGGCCTGACTCCCCGGGGGAGCCTGGAATGCAACCCCGAGATCCCTGCCTTCCCTGGAGAGGAAAATTAGGTCCCGGACACACGCTTAGGTGAGGTCTCTTAGGCCCTGCAGTGACTCGAGCGCCACCCCCAGCTTTCCCTCGCAACCCGAGGGGAAGATTGGGCTTCCCAGGGCCAACCCAAGGGGAAGGCTGAGATCCCCGTCGTAAGTCGAGAATGCCGCCGCAACTCGAGAAAAACCACGTGGTTCCCACCGCTTGGCAAGATGAGGCCCTTGCCCGCGACGGCGTCTCAAGGGAAGTCCCCTGTTCCGCCCTGAAGGGCGAGACGGTCCCTGACAGCCTTCCTGCGACCCCCAAAAGTCCCCCGACACGCCGGGTTCCCCCGAGGGGAACACCGAGGGTCCCGGCACCGCTTCCTCTGAGCCCCTTCTCCCCTCCTGATCGCGACAGGAGAGGCGATTCCCCTGCGTGGTCTGGAAGGGGTTCCCGGCCTTCGCGGCGCACCTCAGGATGAGGCCGGTCTCACGAGGAAATTCGAGACGAGCCACGTGGGTGGGGCCACAGGCCGAACGCCCCCGATTCCCCGGTCCGCTCTTGAGAAGGACCCGAGGCCCGGACCCCTCTTCGAAGGCAACCCTGTGGGTGAAGGCACAACACGAAGGGGCACTGCCACCCCCGTGCATCGTCCGCAAAGACCCGCGGGTTCCACACACAGCTCGACGAGGGGCCTGAGACCCCCCGAGCAACTCGAGAGGCCAGCGGGGTTCCCTTCCTCAGACAAGACGAGGCCTGACTCTCCTGTCCCAACTCTGCAGGGACCCTGCGGTCGGAGTCCGAAACGCAGAGGAAGCCTGAGGTGCCTGCCTCCCCTCGAGGTGAGGCCCTCTTCCGTTGCGCCAGACCCAGCGGAGTCCCGAGGGGCCCCGCCACCTCCACAGGATCCCTCGCCTCTCAGAGGCACCCTGGGAAGTTCCCTAAGGTCCCCGGCAGAAGGCGAGGGACACGAGGGTTTCCCGCCGCCCCCCGACAAAGACCTCGAGAGTCCTTCTTCAACGCGTCTCGAGGCCCTAGTCCCCTCCCGTGACTCGAGAGCCAGGACGCGCTCCCCCTCGCCACGCGCATGGAGACCTGACTTCCCTGGCGCCGCACGAGAGGCTCCCTGAGATCCTCGTCGTGCCTCGGGAGAAAACCCCCACGGGCGCCGCAGCTCGAGGAAACCCCTGAGACGCCCCCGTCCTCGCGAGCTGAGGGCCTTCTTTTCCTGCATGGCCTGGAGAGCAATCCCGGGTCCTCTCTCCAAACGGAAGAGGAGGCTGGACTCCCTTGAGGCCGCTCAGGGGGCTCCAAGAGACCCGCGTCGCGACTCGAGAGGAGAGCGGAGTCCTTGGCTTCCCCTCGAGACGAGGCCTGACTCCCCGGGGGAGCCTGGAATGCAACCCCGAGATCCCTGCCTTCCCTGGAGAGGAAAATTAGGTCCCGGACACACGCTTAGGTGAGGTCTCTTAGGCCCTGCAGTGACTCGAGCGCCACCCCCAGCTTTCCCTCGCAACCCGAGGGGAAGATTGGGCTTCCCAGGGCCAACCCAAGGGGAAGGCTGAGATCCCCGTCGTAACTCGAGAATGCCGCCGCAACTCGAGAAAAACCACGTGGTTCCCACCGCTTGGCAAGATGAGGCCCTTGCCCGCGACGGCGTCTCAAGGGAAGTCCCCTGTTCCGCCCTGAAGGGCGAGACGGTCCCTGACAGCCTTCCTGCGACCCCCAAAAGTCCCCCGACACGCCGGGTTCCCCCGAGGGGAACACCGAGGGTCCCGGCACCGCTTCCTCTGAGCCCCTTCTCCCCTCCTGATCGCGACAGGAGAGGCGATTCCCCTGCGTGGTCTGGAAGGGGTTCCCGGCCTTCCCGGCGCACCTCAGGATGAGGCCGGTCTCACGAGGAAATTCGAGACGAGCCACGTGGGTGGGGCCACAGGCCGAACGCCCCCGATTCCCCGGTCCGCTCTTGAGAAGGACCCGAGGCCCGGACCCCTCTTCGAAGGCAACCCTGTGGGTGAAGGCACAACACGAAGGGGCACTGCCACCCCGTGCATCGTCCGCAAAGACCCGCGGGTTCCACACACAGCTCGACGAGGGGCCTGAGACCCCCTGAGCAACTCGAGAGGCCAGCGGGGTTCCCTTCCTCAGACAAGACGAGGCCTGACTCTCCTGTCCCAACTCTGCAGGGACCCTGCGGTCGGAGTCCGAAACGCAGAGGAAGCCTGAGGTGCCTGCCTCCCCTCGAGGTGAGGCCCTCTTCCGTTGCGCCAGACCCAGCGGAGTCCCGAGGGGCCCCGCCACCTCCACAGGATCCCTCGCCTCTCAGAGGCACCCTGGGAAGTTCCCTAAGGTCCCCGGCAGAAGGCGAGGGACACGAGGGTTTCCCGCCGCCCCCCGACAAAGACCTCGAGAGTCCTTCTTCAACGCGTCTCGAGGCCCTAGTCCCCTCCCGTGACTCGAGAGCCAGGACGCGCTCCCCCTCGCCACGCGCGTGGAGACCTGACTTCCCTGGCGCCGCACGAGAGGCTCCCTGAGATCCTCGTCGTGCCTCGGGAGAAAACCCCCACGGGCGCCGCAGCTCGAGGAAACCCCTGAGACGCCCCCGTCCTCGCGAGCTGAGGGCCTTCTTTTCCTGCATGGCCTGGAGAGCAATCCCGGGTCCTCTCTCCAAACGGAAGAGGAGGCTGGACTCCCTTGAGGCCGCTCAGGGGGCTCCAAGAGACCCGCGTCGCGACTCGAGAGGAGAGCGGAGTCCTTGGCTTCCCCTCGAGACGAGGCCTGACTCCCCGGGGGAGCCTGGAATGCAACCCCGAGATCCCTGCCTTCCCTGGAGAGGAAAATTAGGTCCCGGACACACGCTTAGGTGAGGTCTCTTAGGCCCTGCAGTGACTCGAGCGCCACCCCCAGCTTTCCCTCGCAACCCGAGGGGAAGATTGGGCTTCCCAGGGCCAACCCAAGGGGAAGGCTGAGATCCCCGTCGTAACTCGAGAATGCCGCCGCAACTCGAGAAAAACCACGTGGTTCCCACCGCTTGGCAAGATGAGGCCCTTGCCCGCGACGGCGTCTCAAGGGAAGTCCCCTGTTCCGCCCTGAAGGGCGAGACGGTCCCTGACAGCCTTCCTGCGACCCCCAAAAGTCCCCCGACACGCCGGGTTCCCCCGAGGGGAACACCGAGGGTCCCGGCACCGCTTCCTCTGAGCCCCTTCTCCCCTCCTGATCGCGACAGGAGAGGCGATTCCCCTGCGTGGTCTGGAAGGGGTTCCCGGCCTTCCCGGCGCACCTCAGGATGAGGCCGGTCTCACGAGGAAATTCGAGACGAGCCACGTGGGTGGGGCCACAGGCCGAACGCCCCCGATTCCCCGGTCCGCTCTTGAGAAGGACCCGAGGCCCGGACCCCTCTTCGAAGGCAACCCTGTGGGTGAAGGCACAACACGAAGGGGCACTGCCACCCCCGTGCATCGTCCGCAAAGACCCGCGGGTTCCACACACAGCTCGACGAGGGGCCTGAGACCCCCTGAGCAACTCGAGAGGCCAGCGGGGTTCCCTTCCTCAGACAAGACGAGGCCTGACTCTCCTGTCCCAACTCTGCAGGGACCCTGCGGTCGGAGTCCGAAACGCAGAGGAAGCCTGAGGTGCCTGCCTCCCCTCGAGGTGAGGCCCTCTTCCGTTGCGCCAGACCCAGCGGAGTCCCGAGGGGCCCCGCCACCTCCACAGGATCCCTCGCCTCTCAGAGGCACCCTGGGAAGTTCCCTAAGGTCCCCGGCAGAAGGCGAGGGACACGAGGGTTTCCCGCCGCCCCCCGACAAAGACCTCGAGAGTCCTTCTTCAACGCGTCTCGAGGCCCTAGTCCCCTCCCGTGACTCGAGAGCCAGGACGCGCTCCCCCTCGCCACGCGCATGGAGACCTGACTTCCCTGGCGCCGCACGAGAGGCTCCCTGAGATCCTCGTCGTGCCTCGGGAGAAAACCCCCACGGGCGCCGCAGCTCGAGGAAACCCCTGAGACGCCCCCGTCCTCGCGAGCTGAGGGCCTTCTTTTCCTGCATGGCCTGGAGAGCAATCCCGGGTCCTCTCTCCAAACGGAAGAGGAGGCTGGACTCCCTTGAGGCCGCTCAGGGGGCTCCAAGAGACCCGCGTCGCGACTCGAGAGGAGAGCGGAGTCCTTGGCTTCCCCTCGAGACGAGGCCTGACTCCCCGGGGGAGCCTGGAATGCAACCCCGAGATCCCTGCCTTCCCTGGAGAGGAAAATTAGGTCCCGGACACACGCTTAGGTGAGGTCTCTTAGGCCCTGCAGTGACTCGAGCGCCACCCCCAGCTTTCCCTCGCAACCCGAGGGGAAGATTGGGCTTCCCAGGGCCAACCCAAGGGGAAGGCTGAGATCCCCGTCGTAACTCGAGAATGCCGCCGCAACTCGAGAAAAACCACGTGGTTCCCACCGCTTGGCAAGATGAGGCCCTTGCCCGCGACGGCGTCTCAAGGGAAGTCCCCTGTTCCGCCCTGAAGGGCGAGACGGTCCCTGACAGCCTTCCTGCGACCCCCAAAAGTCCCCCGACACGCCGGGTTCCCCCGAGGGGAACACCGAGGGCCCCGGCACCGCTTCCTCTGAGCCCCTTCTCCCCTCCTGATCGCGACAGGAGAGGCGATTCCCCTGCGTGGTCTGGAAGGGGTTCCCGGCCTTCCCGGCGCACCTCAGGATGAGGCCGGTCTCACGAGGAAATTCGAGACGAGCCACGTGGGTGGGGCCACAGGCCGAACGCCCCCGATTCCCCGGTCCGCTCTTGAGAAGGACCCGAGGCCCGGACCCCTCTTCGAAGGCAACCCTGTGGGTGAAGGCACAACACGAAGGGGCACTGCCACCCCCGTGCATCGTCCGCAAAGACCCGCGGGTTCCACACACAGCTCGACGAGGGGCCTGAGACCCCCTGAGCAACTCGAGAGGCCAGCGGGGTTCCCTTCCTCAGACAAGACGAGGCCTGACTCTCCTGTCCCAACTCTGCAGGGACCCTGCGGTCGGAGTCCGAAACGCAGAGGAAGCCTGAGGTGCCTGCCTCCCCTCGAGGTGAGGCCCTCTTCCGTTGCGCCAGACCCAGCGGAGTCCCGAGGGGCCCCGCCACCTCCACAGGATCCCTCGCCTCTCAGAGGCACCCTGGGAAGTTCCCTAAGGTCCCCGGCAGAAGGCGAGGGACACGAGGGTTTCCCGCCGCCCCCCGACAAAGACCTCGAGAGTCCTTCTTCAACGCGTCTCGAGGCCCTAGTCCCCTCCCGTGACTCGAGAGCCAGGACGCGCTCCCCCTCGCCACGCGCATGGAGACCTGACTTCCCTGGCGCCGCACGAGAGGCTCCCTGAGATCCTCGTCGTGCCTCGGGAGAAAACCCCCACGGGCGCCGCAGCTCGAGGAAACCCCTGAGACGCCCCCGTCCTCGCGAGCTGAGGGCCTTCTTTTCCTGCATGGCCTGGAGAGCAATCCCGGGTCCTCTCTCCAAACGGAAGAGGAGGCTGGACTCCCTTGAGGCCGCTCAGGGGGCTCCAAGAGACCCGCGTCGCGACTCGAGAGGAGAGCGGAGTCCTTGGCTTCCCCTCGAGACGAGGCCTGACTCCCCGGGGGAGCCTGGAATGCAACCCCGAGATCCCTGCCTTCCCTGGAGAGGAAAATTAGGTCCCGGACACACGCTTAGGTGAGGTCTCTTAGGCCCTGCAGTGACTCGAGCGCCACCCCCAGCTTTCCCTCGCAACCCGAGGGGAAGATTGGGCTTCCCAGGGCCAACCCAAGGGGAAGGCTGAGATCCCCGTCGTAACTCGAGAATGCCGCCGCAACTCGAGAAAAACCACGTGGTTCCCACCGCTTGGCAAGATGAGGCCCTTGCCCGCGACGGCGTCTCAAGGGAAGTCCCCTGTTCCGCCCTGAAGGGCGAGACGGTCCCTGACAGCCTTCCTGCGACCCCCAAAAGTCCCCCGACACGCCGGGTTCCCCCGAGGGGAACACCGAGGGTCCCGGCACCGCTTCCTCTGAGCCCCTTCTCCCCTCCTGATCGCGACAGGAGAGGCGATTCCCCTGCGTGGTCTGGAAGGGGTTCCCGGCCTTCCCGGCGCACCTCAGGATGAGGCCGGTCTCACGAGGAAATTCGAGACGAGCCATGTGGGTGGGGCCACAGGCCGAACGCCCCCGATTCCCCGGTCCGCTCTTGAGAAGGACCCGAGGCCCGGAGCACTCTTCGAAGGCAACCCTGTGGGTGAAGGCACAACACGAAGGGGCACTGCCACCCCCGTGCATCGTCCGCAAAGACCCGCGGGTTCCACACACAGCTCGACGAGGGGCCTGAGACCCCCTGAGCAACTCGAGAGGCCAGCGGGGTTCCCTTCCTCAGACAAGACGAGGCCTGACTCTCCTGTCCCAACTCTGCAGGGACCCTGCGGTCGGAGTCCGAAACGCAGAGGAAGCCTGAGGTGCCTGCCTCCCCTCGAGGTGAGGCCCTCTTCCGTTGCGCCAGACCCAGCGGAGTCCCGAGGGGCCCCGCCACCTCCACAGGATCCCTCGCCTCTCAGAGGCACCCTGGGAAGTTCCCTAAGGTCCCCGGCAGAAGGCGAGGGACACGAGGGTTTCCCGCCGCCCCCCGACGAAGACCTCGAGAGTCCTTCTTCAACGCGTCTCGAGGCCCTAGTCCCCTCCCGTGACTCGAGAGCCAGGACGCGCTCCCCCTCGCCACGCGCATGGAGACCTGACTTCCCTGGCGCCGCACGAGAGGCTCCCTGAGATCCTCGTCGTGCCTCGGGAGAAAACCCCCACGGGCGCCGCAGCTCGAGGAAACCCCTGAGACGCCCCCGTCCTCGCGAGCTGAGGGCCTTCTTTTCCTGCATGGCCTGGAGAGCAATCCCGGGTCCTCTCTCCAAACGGAAGAGGAGGCTGGACTCCCTTGAGGCCGCTCAGGGGGCTCCAAGAGACCCGCGTCGCGACTCGAGAGGAGAGCGGAGTCCTTGGCTTCCCCTCGAGACGAGGCCTGACTCCCCGGGGGAGCCTGGAATGCAACCCCGAGATCCCTGCCTTCCCTGGAGAGGAAAATTAGGTCCCGGACACACGCTTAGGTGAGGTCTCTTAGGCCCTGCAGTGACTCGAGCGCCACCCCCAGCTTTCCCTCGCAACCCGAGGGGAAGATTGGGCTTCCCAGGGCCAACCCAAGGGGAAGGCTGAGATCCCCGTCGTAACTCGAGAATGCCGCCGCAACTCGAGAAAAACCACGTGGTTCCCACCGCTTGGCAAGATGAGGCCCTTGCCCGCGACGGCGTCTCAAGGGAAGTCCCCTGTTCCGCCCTGAAGGGCGAGACGGTCCCTGACAGCCTTCCTGCGACCCCCAAAAGTCCCCCGACACGCCGGGTTCCCCCGAGGGGAACACCGAGGGCCCCGGCACCGCTTCCTCTGAGCCCCTTCTCCCCTCCTGATGGCGACAGGAGAGGCGATTCCCCTGCGTGGTCTGGAAGGGGTTCCCGGCCTTCCCGGCGCACCTCAGGATGAGGCCGGTCTCACGAGGAAATTCGAGACGAGCCACGTGGGTGGGGCCACAGGCCGAACGCCCCCGATTCCCCGGTCCGCTCTTGAGAAGGACCCGAGGCCCGGACCCCTCTTCGAAGGCAACCCTGTGGGTGAAGGCACAACACGAAGGGGCACTGCCACCCCCGTGCATCGTCCGCAAAGACCCGCGGGTTCCACACACAGCTCGACGAGGGGCCTGAGACCCCCTGAGCAACTCGAGAGGCCAGCGGGGTTCCCTTCCTCAGACAAGACGAGGCCTGACTCTCCTGTCCCAACTCTGCAGGGACCCTGCGGTCGGAGTCCGAAACGCAGAGGAAGCCTGAGGTGTCTGCCTCCCCTCGAGGTGAGGCCCTCTTCCGTTGCGCCAGACCCAGCGGAGTCCCGAGGGGCCCCGCCACCTCCACAGGATCCCTCGCCTCTCAGAGGCACCCTGGGAAGTTCCCTAAGGTCCCCGGCAGAAGGCGAGGGACACGAGGGTTTCCCGCCGCCCCCCGACAAAGACCTCGAGAGTCCTTCTTCAACGCGTCTCGAGGCCCTAGTCCCCTCCCGTGACTCGAGAGCCAGGACGCGCTCCCCCTCGCCACGCGCATGGAGACCTGACTTCCCTGGCGCCGCACGAGAGGCTCCCTGAGATCCTCGTCGTGCCTCGGGAGAAAACCCCCACGGGCGCCGCAGCTCGAGGAAACCCCTGAGACGCCCCCGTCCTCGCGAGCTGAGGGCCTTCTTTTCCTGCATGGCCTGGAGAGCAATCCCGGGTCCTCTCTCCAAACGGAAGAGGAGGCTGGACTCCCTTGAGGCCGCTCAGGGGGCTCCAAGAGACCCGCGTCGCGACTCGAGAGGAGAGCGGAGTCCTTGGCTTCCCCTCGAGACGAGGCCTGACTCCCCGGGGGAGCCTGGAATGCAACCCCGAGATCCCTGCCTTCCCTGGAGAGGAAAATTAGGTCCCGGACACACGCTTAGGTGAGGTCTCTTAGGCCCTGCAGTGACTCGAGCGCCACCCCCAGCTTTCCCTCGCAACCCGAGGGGAAGATTGGGCTTCCCAGGGCCAACGCAAGGGGAAGGCTGAGATCCCCGTCGTAACTCGAGAATGCCGCCGCAACTCGAGAAAAACCACGTGGTTCCCACCGCTTGGCAAGATGAGGCCCTTGCCCGCGACGGCGTCTCAAGGGAAGTCCCCTGTTCCGCCCTGAAGGGCGAGACGGTCCCTGACAGCCTTCCTGCGACCCCCAAAAGTCCCCCGACACGCCGGGTTCCCCCGAGGGGAACACCGAGGGCCCCGGCACCGCTTCCTCTGAGCCCCTTCTCCCCTCCTGATCGCGACAGGAGAGGCGATTCCCCTGCGTGGTCTGGAAGGGGTTCCCGGCCTTCCCGGCGCACCTCAGGATGAGGCCGGTCTCACGAGGAAATTCGAGACGAGCCACGTGGGTGGGGCCACAGGCCGAACGCCCCCGATTCCCCGGTCCGCTCTTGAGAAGGACCCGAGGCCCGGACCCCTCTTCGAAGGCAACCCTGTGGGTGAAGGCACAACACGAAGGGGCACTGCCACCCCCGTGCATCGTCCGCAAAGACCCGCGGGTTCCACACACAGCTCGACGAGGGGCCTGAGACCCCCTGAGCAACTCGAGAGGCCAGCGGGGTTCCCTTCCTCAGACAAGACGAGGCCTGACTCTCCTGTCCCAACTCTGCAGGGACCCTGCGGTCGGAGTCCGAAACGCAGAGGAAGCCTGAGGTGCCTGCCTCCCCTCGAGGTGAGGCCCTCTTCCGTTGCGCCAGACCCAGCGGAGTCCCGAGGGGCCCCGCCACCTCCACAGGATCCCTCGCCTCTCAGAGGCACCCTGGGAAGTTCCCTAAGGTCCCCGGCAGAAGGCGAGGGACACGAGGGTTTCCCGCCGCCCCCCGACAAAGACCTCGAGAGTCCTTCTTCAACGCGTCTCGAGGCCCTAGTCCCCTCCCGTGACTCGAGAGCCAGGACGCGCTCCCCCTCGCCACGCGCATGGAGACCTGACTTCCCTGGCGCCGCACGAGAGGCTCCCTGAGATCCTCGTCGTGCCTCGGGAGAAAACCCCCACGGGCGCCGCAGCTCGAGGAAACCCCTGAGACGCCCCCGTCCTCGCGAGCTGAGGGCCTTCTTTTCCTGCATGGCCTGGAGAGCAATCCCGGGTCCTCTCTCCAAACGGAAGAGGAGGCTGGACTCCCTTGAGGCCGCTCAGGGGGCTCCAAGAGACCCGCGTCGCGACTCGAGAGGAGAGCGGAGTCCTTGGCTTCCCCTCGAGACGAGGCCTGACTCCCCGGGGGAGCCTGGAATGCAACCCCGAGATCCCTGCCTTCCCTGGAGAGGAAAATTAGGTCCCGGACACACGCTTAGGTGAGGTCTCTTAGGCCCTGCAGTGACTCGAGCGCCACCCCCAGCTTTCCCTCGCAACCCGAGGGGAAGATTGGGCTTCCCAGGGCCAACCCAAGGGGAAGGCTGAGATCCCCGTCGTAAGTCGAGAATGCCGCCGCAACTCGAGAAAAACCACGTGGTTCCCACCGCTTGGCAAGATGAGGCCCTTGCCCGCGACGGCGTCTCAAGGGAAGTCCCCTGTTCCGCCCTGAAGGGCGAGACGGTCCCTGACAGCCTTCCTGCGACCCCCAAAAGTCCCCCGACACGCCGGGTTCCCCCGAGGGGAACACCGAGGGCCCCGGCACCGCTTCCTCTGAGCCCCTTCTCCCCTCCTGATCGCGACAGGAGAGGCGATTCCCCTGCGTGGTCTGGAAGGGGTTCCCGGCCTTCCCGGCGCACCTCAGGATGAGGCCGGTCTCACGAGGAAATTCGAGACGAGCCACGTGGGTGGGGCCACAGGCCGAACGCCCCCGATTCCCCGGTCCGCTCTTGAGAAGGACCCGAGGCCCGGACCCCTCTTCGAAGGCAACCCTGTGGGTGAAGGCACAACACGAAGGGGCACTGCCACCCCCGTGCATCGTCCGCAAAGACCCGCGGGTTCCACACACAGCTCGACGAGGGGCCTGAGACCCCCTGAGCAACTCGAGAGGCCAGCGGGGTTCCCTTCCTCAGACAAGACGAGGCCTGACTCTCCTGTCCCAACTCTGCAGGGACCCTGCGGTCGGAGTCCGAAACGCAGAGGAAGCCTGAGGTGCCTGCCTCCCCTCGAGGTGAGGCCCTCTTCCGTTGCGCCAGACCCAGCGGAGTCCCGAGGGGCCCCGCCACCTCCACAGGATCCCTCGCCTCTCAGAGGCACCCTGGGAAGTTCCCTAAGGTCCCCGGCAGAAGGCGAGGGACACGAGGGTTTCCCGCCGCCCCCCGACAAAGACCTCGAGAGTCCTTCTTCAACGCGTCTCGAGGCCCTAGTCCCCTCCCGTGACTCGAGAGCCAGGACGCGCTCCCCCTCGCCACGCGCATGGAGACCTGACTTCCCTGGCGCCGCACGAGAGGCTCCCTGAGATCCTCGTCGTGCCTCGGGAGAAAACCCCCACGGGCGCCGCAGCTCGAGGAAACCCCTGAGACGCCCCCGTCCTCGCGAGCTGAGGGCCTTCTTTTCCTGCATGGCCTGGAGAGCAATCCCGGGTCCTCTCTCCAAACGGAAGAGGAGGCTGGACTCCCTTGAGGCCGCTCAGGGGGCTCCAAGAGACCCGCGTCGCGACTCGAGAGGAGAGCGGAGTCCTTGGCTTCCCCTCGAGACGAGGCCTGACTCCCCGGGGGAGCCTGGAATGCAACCCCGAGATCCCTGCCTTCCCTGGAGAGGAAAATTAGGTCCCGGACACACGCTTAGGTGAGGTCTCTTAGGCCCTGCAGTGACTCGAGCGCCACCCCCAGCTTTCCCTCGCAACCCGAGGGGAAGATTGGGCTTCCCAGGGCCAACCCAAGGGGAAGGCTGAGATCCCCGTCGTAAGTCGAGAATGCCGCCGCAACTCGAGAAAAACCACGTGGTTCCCACCGCTTGGCAAGATGAGGCCCTTGCCCGCGACGGCGTCTCAAGGGAAGTCCCCTGTTCCGCCCTGAAGGGCGAGACGGTCCCTGACAGCCTTCCTGCGACCCCCAAAAGTCCCCCGACACGCCGGGTTCCCCCGAGGGGAACACCGAGGGCCCCGGCACCGCTTCCTCTGAGCCCCTTCTCCCCTCCTGATCGCGACAGGAGAGGCGATTCCCCTGCGTGGTCTGGAAGGGGTTCCCGGCCTTCCCGGCGCACCTCAGGATGAGGCCGGTCTCACGAGGAAATTCGAGACGAGCCACGTGGGTGGGGCCACAGGCCGAACGCCCCCGATTCCCCGGTCCGCTCTTGAGAAGGACCCGAGGCCCGGACCCCTCTTCGAAGGCAACCCTGTGGGTGAAGGCACAACACGAAGGGGCACTGCCACCCCCGTGCATCGTCCGCAAAGACCCGCGGGTTCCACACACAGCTCGACGAGGGGCCTGAGACCCCCTGAGCAACTCGAGAGGCCAGCGGGGTTCCCTTCCTCAGACAAGACGAGGCCTGACTCTCCTGTCCCAACTCTGCAGGGACCCTGCGGTCGGAGTCCGAAACGCAGAGGAAGCCTGAGGTGCCTGCCTCCCCTCGAGGTGAGGCCCTCTTCCGTTGCGCCAGACCCAGCGGAGTCCCGAGGGGCCCCGCCACCTCCACAGGATCCCTCACCTCTCAGAGGCACCCTGGGAAGTTCCCTAAGGTCCCCGGCAGAAGGCGAGGGACACGAGGGTTTCCCGCCGCCCCCCGACAAAGACCTCGAGAGTCCTTCTTCAACGCGTCTCGAGGCCCTAGCCCCTCCCGTGACTCGAGAGCCAGGACGCGCTCCCCCTCGCCACGCGCATGGAGACCTGACTTCCCTGGCGCCGCACGAGAGGCTCCCTGAGATCCTCGTCGTGCCTCGGGAGAAAACCCCCACGGGCGCCGCAGCTCGAGGAAACCCCTGAGACGCCCCCGTCCTCGCGAGCTGAGGGCCTTCTTTTCCTGCATGGCCTAGAGAGCAATCCCGGGTCCTCTCTCCAAACGGAAGAGGAGGCTGGACTCCCTTGAGGCCGCTCAGGGGGCTCCAAGAGACCCGCGTCGCGACTCGAGAGGAGAGCGGAGTCCTTGGCTTCCCCTCGAGACGAGGCCTGACTCCCCGGGGGAGCCTGGAATGCAACCCCGAGATCCCTGCCTTCCCTGGAGAGGAAAATTAGGTCCCGGACACACGCTTAGGTGAGGTCTCTTAGGCCCTGCAGTGACTCGAGCGCCACCCCCAGCTTTCCCTCGCAACCCGAGGGGAAGATTGGGCTTCCCAGGGCCAACCCAAGGGGAAGGCTGAGATCCCCGTCGTAAGTCGAGAATGCCGCCGCAACTCGAGAAAAACCACGTGGTTCCCACCGCTTGGCAAGATGAGGCCCTTGCCCGCGACGGCGTCTCAAGGGAAGTCCCCTGTTCCGCCCTGAAGGGCGAGACGGTCCCTGACAGCCTTCCTGCGACCCCCAAAAGTCCCCCGACACGCCGGGTTCCCCCGAGGGGAACACCGAGGGCCCCGGCACCGCTTCCTCTGAGCCCCTTCTCCCCTCCTGATCGCGACAGGAGAGGCGATTCCCCTGCGTGGTCTGGAAGGGGTTCCCGGCCTTCCCGGCGCACCTCAGGATGAGGCCGGTCTCACGAGGAAATTCGAGACGAGCCACGTGGGTGGGGCCACAGGCCGAACGCCCCCGATTCCCCGGTCCGCTCTTGAGAAGGACCCGAGGCCCGGACCCCTCTTCGAAGGCAACCCTGTGGGTGAAGGCACAACACGAAGGGGCACTGCCACCCCCGTGCATCGTCCGCAAAGACCCGCGGGTTCCACACACAGCTCGACGAGGGGCCTGAGACCCCCTGAGCAACTCGAGAGGCCAGCGGGGTTCCCTTCCTCAGACAAGACGAGGCCTGACTCTCCTGTCCCAACTCTGCAGGGACCCTGCGGTCGGAGTCCGAAACGCAGAGGAAGCCTGAGGTGCCTGCCTCCCCTCGAGGTGAGGCCCTCTTCCGTTGCGCCAGACCCAGCGGAGTCCCGAGGGGCCCCGCCACCTCCACAGGATCCCTCGCCTCTCAGAGGCACCCTGGGAAGTTCCCTAAGGTCCCCGGCAGAAGGCGAGGGACACGAGGGTTTCCCGCCGCCCCCCGACAAAGACCTCGAGAGTCCTTCTTCAACGCGTCTCGAGGCCCTAGTCCCCTCCCGTGACTCGAGAGCCAGGACGCGCTCCCCCTCGCCACGCGCATGGAGACCTGACTTCCCTGGCGCCGCACGAGAGGCTCCCTGAGATCCTCGTCGTGCCTCGGGAGAAAACCCCCACGGGCGCCGCAGCTCGAGGAAACCCCTGAGACGCCCCCGTCCTCGCGAGCTGAGGGCCTTCTTTTCCTGCATGGCCTGGAGAGCAATCCCGGGTCCTCTCTCCAAACGGAAGAGGAGGCTGGACTCCCTTGAGGCCGCTCAGGGGGCTCCAAGAGACCCGCGTCGCGACTCGAGAGGAGAGCGGAGTCCTTGGCTTCCCCTCGAGACGAGGCCTGACTCCCCGGGGGAGCCTGGAATGCAACCCCGAGATCCCTGCCTTCCCTGGAGAGGAAAATTAGGTCCCGGACACACGCTTAGGTGAGGTCTCTTAGGCCCTGCAGTGACTCGAGCGCCACCCCCAGCTTTCCCTCGCAACCCGAGGGGAAGATTGGGCTTCCCAGGGCCAACCCAAGGGGAAGGCTGAGATCCCCGTCGTAACTCGAGAATGCCGCCGCAACTCGAGAAAAACCACGTGGTTCCCACCGCTTGGCAAGATGAGGCCCTTGCCCGCGACGGCGTCTCAAGGGAAGTCCCCTGTTCCGCCCTGAAGGGCGAGACGGTCCCTGACAGCCTTCCTGCGACCCCCAAAAGTCCCCCGACACGCCGGGTTCCCCCGAGGGGAACACCGAGGGCCCCGGCACCGCTTCCTCTGAGCCCCTTCTCCCCTCCTGATCGCGACAGGAGAGGCGATTCCCCTGCGTGGTCTGGAAGGGGTTCCCGGCCTTCCCGGCGCACCTCAGGATGAGGCCGGTCTCACGAGGAAATTCGAGACGAGCCACGTGGGTGGGGCCACAGGCCGAACGCCCCCGATTCCCCGGTCCGCTCTTGAGAAGGACCCGAGGCCCGGACCCCTCTTCGAAGGCAACCCTGTGGGTGAAGGCACAACACGAAGGGGCACTGCCACCCCCGTGCATCGTCCGCAAAGACCCGCGGGTTCCACACACAGCTCGACGAGGGGCCTGAGACCCCCTGAGCAACTCGAGAGGCCAGCGGGGTTCCCTTCCTCAGACAAGACGAGGCCTGACTCTCCTGTCCCAACTCTGCAGGGACCCTGCGGTCGGAGTCCGAAACGCAGAGGAAGCCTGAGGTGCCTGCCTCCCCTCGAGGTGAGGCCCTCTTCCGTTGCGCCAGACCCAGCGGAGTCCCGAGGGGCCCCGCCACCTCCACAGGATCCCTCACCTCTCAGAGGCACCCTGGGAAGTTCCCTAAGGTCCCCGGCAGAAGGCGAGGGACACGAGGGTTTCCCGCCGCCCCCCGACAAAGACCTCGAGAGTCCTTCTTCAACGCGTCTCGAGGCCCTAGTCCCCTCCCGTGACTCGAGAGCCAGGACGCGCTCCCCCTCGCCACGCGCATGGAGACCTGACTTCCCTGGCGCCGCACGAGAGGCTCCCTGAGATCCTCGTCGTGCCTCGGGAGAAAACCCCCACGGGCGCCGCAGCTCGAGGAAACCCCTGAGACGCCCCCGTCCTCGCGAGCTGAGGGCCTTCTTTTCCTGCATGGCCTGGAGAGCAATCCCGGGTCCTCTCTCCAAACGGAAGAGGAGGCTGGACTCCCTTGAGGCCGCTCAGGGGGCTCCAAGAGACCCGCGTCGCGACTCGAGAGGAGAGCGGAGTCCTTGGCTTCCCCTCGAGACGAGGCCTGACTCCCCGGGGGAGCCTGGAATGCAACCCCGAGATCCCTGCCTTCCCTGGAGAGGAAAATTAGGTCCCGGACACACGCTTAGGTGAGGTCTCTTAGGCCCTGCAGTGACTCGAGCGCCACCCCCAGCTTTCCCTCCTCGCAACCCGAGGGGAAGATTGGGCTTCCCAGGGCCAACCCAAGGGGAAGGCTGAGATCCCCGTCGTAAGTCGAGAATGCCGCCGCAACTCGAGAAAAACCACGTGGTTCCCACCGCTTGGCAAGATGAGGCCCTTGCCCGCGACGGCGTCTCAAGGGAAGTCCCCTGTTCCGCCCTGAAGGGCGAGACGGTCCCTGACAGCCTTCCTGCGACCCCCAAAAGTCCCCCGACACGCCGGGTTCCCCCGAGGGGAACACCGAGGGCCCCGGCACCGCTTCCTCTGAGCCCCTTCTCCCTCCTGATCGCGACAGGAGAGGCGATTCCCCTGCGTGGTCTGGAAGGGGTTCCCGGCCTTCCCGGCGCACCTCAGGATGAGGCCGGTCTCACGAGGAAATTCGAGACGAGCCACGTGGGTGGGGCCACAGGCCGAACGCCCCCGATTCCCCGGTCCGCTCTTGAGAAGGACCCGAGGCCCGGACCCCTCTTCGAAGGCAACCCTGTGGGTGAAGGCACAACACGAAGGGGCACTGCCACCCCGTGCATCGTCCGCAAAGACCCGCGGGTTCCACACACAGCTCGACGAGGGGCCTGAGACCCCCCGAGCAACTCGAGAGGCCAGCGGGGTTCCCTTCCTCAGACAAGACGAGGCCTGACTCTCCTGTCCCAACTCTGCAGGGACCCTGCGGTCGGAGTCCGAAACGCAGAGGAAGCCTGAGGTGCCTGCCTCCCCTCGAGGTGAGGCCCTCTTCCGTTGCGCCAGACCCAGCGGAGTCCCGAGGGGCCCCGCCACCTCCACAGGATCCCTCGCCTCTCAGAGGCACCCTGGGAAGTTCCCTAAGGTCCCCGGCAGAAGGCGAGGGACACGAGGGTTTCCCGCCGCCCCCCGACAAAGACCTCGAGAGTCCTTCTTCAACGCGTCTCGAGGCCCTAGTCCCCTCCCGTGACTCGAGAGCCAGGACGCGCTCCCCCTCGCCACGCGCATGGAGACCTGACTTCCCTGGCGCCGCACGAGAGGCTCCCTGAGATCCTCGTCGTGCCTCGGGAGAAAACCCCCACGGGCGCCGCAGCTCGAGGAAACCCCTGAGACGCCCCCGTCCTCGCGAGCTGAGGGCCTTCTTTTCCTGCATGGCCTGGAGAGCAATCCCGGGTCCTCTCTCCAAACGGAAGAGGAGGCTGGACTCCCTTGAGGCCGCTCAGGGGGCTCCAAGAGACCCGCGTCGCGACTCGAGAGGAGAGCGGAGTCCTTGGCTTCCCCTCGAGACGAGGCCTGACTCCCCGGGGGAGCCTGGAATGCAACCCCGAGATCCCTGCCTTCCCTGGAGAGGAAAATTAGGTCCCGGACACACGCTTAGGTGAGGTCTCTTAGGCCTGCAGTGACTCGAGCGCCACCCCCAGCTTTCCCTCGCAACCCGAGGGGAAGATTGGGCTTCCCAGGGCCAACCCAAGGGGAAGGCTGAGATCCCCGTCGTAAGTCGAGAATGCCGCCGCAACTCGAGAAAAACCACGTGGTTCCCACCGCTTGGCAAGATGAGGCCCTTGCCCGCGACGGCGTCTCAAGGGAAGTCCCCTGTTCCGCCCTGAAGGGCGAGACGGTCCCTGACAGCCTTCCTGCGACCCCCAAAAGTCCCCCGACACGCCGGGTTCCCCCGAGGGGAACACCGAGGGCCCCGGCACCGCTTCCTCTGAGCCCCTTCTCCCCTCCTGATCGCGACAGGAGAGGCGATTCCCCTGCGTGGTCTGGAAGGGGTTCCCGGCCTTCCCGGCGCACCTCAGGATGAGGCCGGTCTCACGAGGAAATTCGAGACGAGCCACGTGGGTGGGGCCACAGGCCGAACGCCCCCGATTCCCCGGTCCGCTCTTGAGAAGGACCCGAGGCCCGGACCCCTCTTCGAAGGCAACCCTGTGGGTGAAGGCACAACACGAAGGGGCACTGCCACCCCCGTGCATCGTCCGCAAAGACCCGCGGGTTCCACACACAGCTCGACGAGGGGCCTGAGACCCCCCGAGCAACTCGAGAGGCCAGCGGGGTTCCCTTCCTCAGACAAGACGAGGCCTGACTCTCCTGTCCCAACTCTGCAGGGACCCTGCGGTCGGAGTCCGAAACGCAGAGGAAGCCTGAGGTGCCTGCCTCCCCTCGAGGTGAGGCCCTCTTCCGTTGCGCCAGACCCAGCGGAGTCCCGAGGGGCCCCGCCACCTCCACAGGATCCCTCGCCTCTCAGAGGCACCCTGGGAAGTTCCCTAAGGTCCCCGGCAGAAGGCGAGGGACACGAGGGTTTCCCGCCGCCCCCCGACAAAGACCTCGAGAGTCCTTCTTCAACGCGTCTCGAGGCCCTAGTCCCCTCCCGTGACTCGAGAGCCAGGACGCGCTCCCCCTCGCCACGCGCATGGAGACCTGACTTCCCTGGCGCCGCACGAGAGGCTCCCTGAGATCCTCGTCGTGCCTCGGGAGAAAACCCCCACGGGCGCCGCAGCTCGAGGAAACCCCTGAGACGCCCCCGTCCTCGCGAGCTGAGGGCCTTCTTTTCCTGCATGGCCTGGAGAGCAATCCCGGGTCCTCTCTCCAAACGGAAGAGGAGGCTGGACTCCCTTGAGGCCGCTCAGGGGGCTCCAAGAGACCCGCGTCGCGACTCGAGAGGAGAGCGGAGTCCTTGGCTTCCCCTCGAGACGAGGCCTGACTCCCCGGGGGAGCCTGGAATGCAACCCCGAGATCCCTGCCTTCCCTGGAGAGGAAAATTAGGTCCCGGACACACGCTTAGGTGAGGTCTCTTAGGCCCTGCAGTGACTCGAGCGCCACCCCCAGCTTTCCCTCGCAACCCGAGGGGAAGATTGGGCTTCCCAGGGCCAACCCAAGGGGAAGGCTGAGATCCCCGTCGTAAGTCGAGAATGCCGCCGCAACTCGAGAAAAACCACGTGGTTCCCACCGCTTGGCAAGATGAGGCCCTTGCCCGCGACGGCGTCTCAAGGGAAGTCCCCTGTTCCGCCCTGAAGGGCGAGACGGTCCCTGACAGCCTTCCTGCGACCCCCAAAAGTCCCCCGACACGCCGGGTTCCCCCGAGGGGAACACCGAGGGCCCCGGCACCGCTTCCTCTGAGCCCCTTCTCCCCTCCTGATCGCGACAGGAGAGGCGATTCCCCTGCGTGGTCTGGAAGGGGTTCCCGGCCTTCCCGGCGCACCTCAGGATGAGGCCGGTCTCACGAGGAAATTCGAGACGAGCCACGTGGGTGGGGCCACAGGCCGAACGCCCCCGATTCCCCGGTCCGCTCTTGAGAAGGACCCGAGGCCCGGACCCCTCTTCGAAGGCAACCCTGTGGGTGAAGGCACAACACGAAGGGGCACTGCCACCCCCGTGCATCGTCCGCAAAGACCCGCGGGTTCCACACACAGCTCGACGAGGGGCCTGAGACCCCCCGAGCAACTCGAGAGGCCAGCGGGGTTCCCTTCCTCAGACAAGACGAGGCCTGACTCTCCTGTCCCAACTCTGCAGGGACCCTGCGGTCGGAGTCCGAAACGCAGAGGAAGCCTGAGGTGCCTGCCTCCCCTCGAGGTGAGGCCCTCTTCCGTTGCGCCAGACCCAGCGGAGTCCCGAGGGGCCCCGCCACCTCCACAGGATCCCTCGCCTCTCAGAGGCACCCTGGGAAGTTCCCTAAGGTCCCCGGCAGAAGGCGAGGGACACGAGGGTTTCCCGCCGCCCCCCGACAAAGACCTCGAGAGTCCTTCTTCAACGCGTCTCGAGGCCCTAGTCCCCTCCCGTGACTCGAGAGCCAGGACGCGCTCCCCCTCGCCACGCGCATGGAGACCTGACTTCCCTGGCGCCGCACGAGAGGCTCCCTGAGATCCTCGTCGTGCCTCGGGAGAAAACCCCCACGGGCGCCGCAGCTCGAGGAAACCCCTGAGACGCCCCCGTCCTCGCGAGCTGAGGGCCTTCTTTTCCTGCATGGCCTGGAGAGCAATCCCGGGTCCTCTCTCCAAACGGAAGAGGAGGCTGGACTCCCTTGAGGCCGCTCAGGGGGCTCCAAGAGACCCGCGTCGCGACTCGAGAGGAGAGCGGAGTCCTTGGCTTCCCCTCGAGACGAGGCCTGACTCCCCGGGGGAGCCTGGAATGCAACCCCGAGATCCCTGCCTTCCCTGGAGAGGAAAATTAGGTCCCGGACACACGCTTAGGTGAGGTCTCTTAGGCCCTGCAGTGACTCGAGCGCCACCCCCAGCTTTCCCTCGCAACCCGAGGGGAAGATTGGGCTTCCCAGGGCCAACCCAAGGGGAAGGCTGAGATCCCCGTCGTAACTCGAGAATGCCGCCGCAACTCGAGAAAAACCACGTGGTTCCCACCGCTTGGCAAGATGAGGCCCTTGCCCGCGACGGCGTCTCAAGGGAAGTCCCCTGTTCCGCCCTGAAGGGCGAGACGGTCCCTGACAGCCTTCCTGCGACCCCCAAAAGTCCCCCGACACGCCGGGTTCCCCCGAGGGGAACACCGAGGGCCCCGGCACCGCTTCCTCTGAGCCCCTTCTCCCCTCCTGATCGCGACAGGAGAGGCGATTCCCCTGCGTGGTCTGGAAGGGGTTCCCGGCCTTCCCGGCGCACCTCAGGATGAGGCCGGTCTCACGAGGAAATTCGAGACGAGCCACGTGGGTGGGGCCACAGGCCGAACGCCCCCGATTCCCCGGTCCGCTCTTGAGAAGGACCCGAGGCCCGGACCCCTCTTCGAAGGCAACCCTGTGGGTGAAGGCACAACACGAAGGGGCACTGCCACCCCCGTGCATCGTCCGCAAAGACCCGCGGGTTCCACACACAGCTCGACGAGGGGCCTGAGACCCCCCGAGCAACTCGAGAGGCCAGCGGGGTTCCCTTCCTCAGACAAGACGAGGCCTGACTCTCCTGTCCCAACTCTGCAGGGACCCTGCGGTCGGAGTCCGAAACGCAGAGGAAGCCTGAGGTGCCTGCCTCCCCTCGAGGTGAGGCCCTCTTCCGTTGCGCCAGACCCAGCGGAGTCCCGAGGGGCCCCGCCACCTCCAAAGGATCCCTCGCCTCTCAGAGGCACCCTGGGAAGTTCCCTAAGGTCCCCGGCAGAAGGCGAGGGACACGAGGGTTTCCCGCCGCCCCCCGACAAAGACCTCGAGAGTCCTTCTTCAACGCGTCTCGAGGCCCTAGTCCCCTCCCGTGACTCGAGAGCCAGGACGCGCTCCCCCTCGCCACGCGCATGGAGACCTGACTTCCCTGGCGCCGCACGAGAGGCTCCCTGAGATCCTCGTCGTGCCTCGGGAGAAAACCCCCACGGGCGCCGCAGCTCGAGGAAACCCCTGAGACGCCCCCGTCCTCGCGAGCTGAGGGCCTTCTTTTCCTGCATGGCCTGGAGAGCAATCCCGGGTCCTCTCTCCAAACGGAAGAGGAGGCTGGACTCCCTTGAGGCCGCTCAGGGGGCTCCAAGAGACCCGCGTCGCGACTCGAGAGGAGAGCGGAGTCCTTGGCTTCCCCTCGAGACGAGGCCTGACTCCCCGGGGGAGCCTGGAATGCAACCCCGAGATCCCTGCCTTCCCTGGAGAGGAAAATTAGGTCCCGGACACACGCTTAGGTGAGGTCTCTTAGGCCCTGCAGTGACTCGAGCGCCACCCCCAGCTTTCCCTCGCAACCCGAGGGGAAGATTGGGCTTCCCAGGGCCAACCCAAGGGGAAGGCTGAGATCCCCGTCGTAAGTCGAGAATGCCGCCGCAACTCGAGAAAAACCACGTGGTTCCCACCGCTTGGCAAGATGAGGCCCTTGCCCGCGACGGCGTCTCAAGGGAAGTCCCCTGTTCCGCCCTGAAGGGCGAGACGGTCCCTGACAGCCTTCCTGCGACCCCCAAAAGTCCCCCGACACGCCGGGTTCCCCCGAGGGGAACACCGAGGGCCCCGGCACCGCTTCCTCTGAGCCCCTTCTCCCCTCCTGATCGCGACAGGAGAGGCGATTCCCCTGCGTGGTCTGGAAGGGGTTCCCGGCCTTCCCGGCGCACCTCAGGATGAGGCCGGTCTCACGAGGAAATTCGAGACGAGCCACGTGGGTGGGGCCACAGGCCGAACGCCCCCGATTCCCCGGTCCGCTCTTGAGAAGGACCCGAGGCCCGGACCCCTCTTCGAAGGCAACCCTGTGGGTGAAGGCACAACACGAAGGGGCACTGCCACCCCCGTGCATCGTCCGCAAAGACCCGCGGGTTCCACACACAGCTCGACGAGGGGCCTGAGACCCCCCGAGCAACTCGAGAGGCCAGCGGGGTTCCCTTCCTCAGACAAGACGAGGCCTGACTCTCCTGTCCCAACTCTGCAGGGACCCTGCGGTCGGAGTCCGAAACGCAGAGGAAGCCTGAGGTGCCTGCCTCCCCTCGAGGTGAGGCCCTCTTCCGTTGCGCCAGACCCAGCGGAGTCCCGAGGGGCCCCGCCACCTCCACAGGATCCCTCGCCTCTCAGAGGCACCCTGGGAAGTTCCCTAAGGTCCCCGGCAGAAGGCGAGGGACACGAGGGTTTCCCGCCGCCCCCCGACAAAGACCTCGAGAGTCCTTCTTCAACGCGTCTCGAGGCCCTAGTCCCCTCCCGTGACTCGAGAGCCAGGACGCGCTCCCCCTCGCCACGCGCATGGAGACCTGACTTCCCTGGCGCCGCACGAGAGGCTCCCTGAGATCCTCGTCGTGCCTCGGGAGAAAACCCCCACGGGCGCCGCAGCTCGAGGAAACCCCTGAGACGCCCCCGTCCTCGCGAGCTGAGGGCCTTCTTTTCCTGCATGGCCTGGAGAGCAATCCCGGGTCCTCTCTCCAAACGGAAGAGGAGGCTGGACTCCCTTGAGGCCGCTCAGGGGGCTCCAAGAGACCCGCGTCGCGACTCGAGAGGAGAGCGGAGTCCTTGGCTTCCCCTCGAGACGAGGCCTGACTCCCCGGGGGAGCCTGGAATGCAACCCCGAGATCCCTGCCTTCCCTGGAGAGGAAAATTAGGTCCCGGACACACGCTTAGGTGAGGTCTCTTCGGCCCTGCAGTGACTCGAGCGCCACCCCCAGCTTTCCCTCGCAACCCGAGGGGAAGATTGGGCTTCCCAGGGCCAACCCAAGGGGAAGGCTGAGATCCCCGTCGTAAGTCGAGAATGCCGCCGCAACTCGAGAAAAACCACGTGGTTCCCACCGCTTGGCAAGATGAGGCCCTTGCCCGCGACGGCGTCTCAAGGGAAGTCCCCTGTTCCGCCCTGAAGGGCGAGACGGTCCCTGACAGCCTTCCTGCGACCCCCAAAAGTCCCCCGACACGCCGGGTTCCCCCGAGGGGAACACCGAGGGCCCCGGCACCGCTTCCTCTGAGCCCCTTCTCCCCTCCTGATCGCGACAGGAGAGGCGATTCCCCTGCGTGGTCTGGAAGGGGTTCCCGGCCTTCCCGGCGCACCTCAGGATGAGGCCGGTCTCACGAGGAAATTCGAGACGAGCCACGTGGGTGGGGCCACAGGCCGAACGCCCCCGATTCCCCGGTCCGCTCTTGAGAAGGACCCGAGGCCCGGACCCCTCTTCGAAGGCAACCCTGTGGGTGAAGGCACAACACGAAGGGGCACTGCCACCCCCGTGCATCGTCCGCAAAGACCCGCGGGTTCCACACACAGCTCGACGAGGGGCCTGAGACCCCCTGAGCAACTCGAGAGGCCAGCGGGGTTCCCTTCCTCAGACAAGACGTGGCCTGACTCTCCTGTCCCAACTCTGCAGGGACCCTGCGTTCGGAGTCCGAAACGCAGAGGAAGCCTGAGGTGCCTGCCTCCCCTCGAGGTGAGGCCCTCTTCCGTTGCGCCAGACCCAGCGGAGTCCCGAGGGGCCCCGCCACCTCCACAGGATCCCTCGCCTCTCAGAGGCACCCTGGGAAGTTCCCTAAGGTCCCCGGCAGAAGGCGAGGGACACGAGGGTTTCCCGCCGCCCCCCGACAAAGACCTCGAGAGTCCTTCTTCAACGCGTCTCGAGGCCCTAGTCCCCTCCCGTGACTCGAGAGCCAGGACGCGCTCCCCCTCGCCACGCGCATGGAGACCTGACTTCCCTGGCGCCGCACGAGAGGCTCCCTGAGATCCTCGTCGTGCCTCGGGAGAAAACCCCCACGGGCGCCGCAGCTCGAGGAAACCCCTGAGACGCCCCCGTCCTCGCGAGCTGAGGGCCTTCTTTTCCTGCATGGCCTGGAGAGCAATCCCGGGTCCTCTCTCCAAACGGAAGAGGAGGCTGGACTCCCTTGAGGCCGCTCAGGGGGCTCCAAGAGACCCGCGTCGCGACTCGAGAGGAGAGCGGAGTCCTTGGCTTCCCCTCGAGACGAGGCCTGACTCCCCGGGGGAGCCTGGAATGCAACCCCGAGATCCCTGCCTTCCCTGGAGAGGAAAATTAGGTCCCGGACACACGCTTAGGTGAGGTCTCTTAGGCCCTGCAGTGACTCGAGCGCCACCCCCAGCTTTCCCTCGCAACCCGAGGGGAAGATTGGGCTTCCCAGGGCCAACCCAAGGGGAAGGCTGAGATCCCCGTCGTAAGTCGAGAATGCCGCCGCAACTCGAGAAAAACCACGTGGTTCCCACCGCTTGGCAAGATGAGGCCCTTGCCCGCGACGGCGTCTCAAGGGAAGTCCCCTGTTCCGCCCTGAAGGGCGAGACGGTCCCTGACAGCCTTCCTGCGACCCCCAAAAGTCCCCCGACACGCCGGGTTCCCCCGAGGGGAACACCGAGGGTCCCGGCACCGCTTCCTCTGAGCCCCTTCTCCCCTCCTGATCGCGACAGGAGAGGCGATTCCCCTGCGTGGTCTGGAAGGGGTTCCCGGCCTTCCCGGCGCACCTCAGGATGAGGCCGGTCTCACGAGGAAATTCGAGACGAGCCACGTGGGTGGGGCCACAGGCCGAACGCCCCCGATTCCCCGGTCCGCTCTTGAGAAGGACCCGAGGCCCGGACCCCTCTTCGAAGGCAACCCTGTGGGTGAAGGCACAACACGAAGGGGCACTGCCACCCCCGTGCATCGTCCGCAAAGACCCGCGGGTTCCACACACAGCTCGACGAGGGGCCTGAGACCCCCTGAGCAACTCGAGAGGCCAGCGGGGTTCCCTTCCTCAGACAAGACGAGGCCTGACTCTCCTGTCCCAACTCTGCAGGGACCCTGCGGTCGGAGTCCGAAACGCAGAGGAAGCCTGAGGTGCCTGCCTCCCCTCGAGGTGAGGCCCTCTTCCGTTGCGCCAGACCCAGCGGAGTCCCGAGGGGCCCCGCCACCTCCACAGGATCCCTCGCCTCTCAGAGGCACCCTGGGAAGTTCCCTAAGGTCCCCGGCAGAAGGCGAGGGACACGAGGGTTTCCCGCCGCCCCCCGACAAAGACCTCGAGAGTCCTTCTTCAACGCGTCTCGAGGCCCTAGTCCCCTCCCGTGACTCGAGAGCCAGGACGCGCTCCCCCTCGCCACGCGCATGGAGACCTGACTTCCCTGGCGCCGCACGAGAGGCTCCCTGAGATCCTCGTCGTGCCTCGGGAGAAAACCCCCACGGGCGCCGCAGCTCGAGGAAACCCCTGAGACGCCCCCGTCCTCGCGAGCTGAGGGCCTTCTTTTCCTGCATGGCCTGGAGAGCAATCCCGGGTCCTCTCTCCAAACGGAAGAGGAGGCTGGACTCCCTTGAGGCCGCTCAGGGGGCTCCAAGAGACCCGCGTCGCGACTCGAGAGGAGAGCGGAGTCCTTGGCTTCCCCTCGAGACGAGGCCTGACTCCCCGGGGGAGCCTGGAATGCAACCCCGAGATCCCTGCCTTCCCTGGAGAGGAAAATTAGGTCCCGGACACACGCTTAGGTGAGGTCTCTTAGGCCCTGCAGTGACTCGAGCGCCACCCCCAGCTTTCCCTCGCAACCCGAGGGGAAGATTGGGCTTCCCAGGGCCAACCCAAGGGGAAGGCTGAGATCCCCGTCGTAACTCGAGAATGCCGCCGCAACTCGAGAAAAACCACGTGGTTCCCACCGCTTGGCAAGATGAGGCCCTTGCCCGCGACGGCGTCTCAAGGGAAGTCCCCTGTTCCGCCCTGAAGGGCGAGACGGTCCCTGACAGCCTTCCTGCGACCCCCAAAAGTCCCCCGACACGCCGGGTTCCCCCGAGGGGAACACCGAGGGTCCCGGCACCGCTTCCTCTGAGCCCCTTCTCCCCTCCTGATCGCGACAGGAGAGGCGATTCCCCTGCGTGGTCTGGAAGGGGTTCCCGGCCTTCCCGGCGCACCTCAGGATGAGGCCGGTCTCACGAGGAAATTCGAGACGAGCCACGTGGGTGGGGCCACAGGCCGAACGCCCCCGATTCCCCGGTCCGCTCTTGAGAAGGACCCGAGGCCCGGACCCCTCTTCGAAGGCAACCCTGTGGGTGAAGGCACAACACGAAGGGGCACTGCCACCCCCGTGCATCGTCCGCAAAGACCCGCGGGTTCCACACACAGCTCGACGAGGGGCCTGAGACCCCCTGAGCAACTCGAGAGGCCAGCGGGGTTCCCTTCCTCAGACAAGACGAGGCCTGACTCTCCTGTCCCAACTCTGCAGGGACCCTGCGGTCGGAGTCCGAAACGCAGAGGAAGCCTGAGGTGCCTGCCTCCCCTCGAGGTGAGGCCCTCTTCCGTTGCGCCAGACCCAGCGGAGTCCCGAGGGGCCCTGCCACCTCCACAGGATCCCTCGCCTCTCAGAGGCACCCTGGGAAGTTCCCTAAGGTCCCCGGCAGAAGGCGAGGGACACGAGGGTTTCCCGCCGCCCCCCGACAAAGACCTCGAGAGTCCTTCTTCAACGCGTCTCGAGGCCCTAGTCCCCTCCCGTGACTCGAGAGCCAGGACGCGCTCCCCCTCGCCACGCGCATGGAGACCTGACTTCCCTGGCGCCGCACGAGAGGCTCCCTGAGATCCTCGTCGTGCCTCGGGAGAAAACCCCCACGGGCGCCGCAGCTCGAGGAAACCCCTGAGACGCCCCCGTCCTCGCGAGCTGAGGGCCTTCTTTTCCTGCATGGCCTGGAGAGCAATCCCGGGTCCTCTCTCCAAACGGAAGAGGAGGCTGGACTCCCTTGAGGCCGCTCAGGGGGCTCCAAGAGACCCGCGTCGCGACTCGAGAGGAGAGCGGAGTCCTTGGCTTCCCCTCGAGACGAGGCCTGAATCCCCGGGGGAGCCTGGAATGCAACCCCGAGATCCCTGCCTTCCCTGGAGAGGAAAATTAGGTCCCGGACACACGCTTAGGTGAGGTCTCTTAGGCCCTGCAGTGACTCGAGCGCCACCCCCAGCTTTCCCTCGCAACCCGAGGGGAAGATTGGGCTTCCCAGGGCCAACCCAAGGGGAAGGCTGAGATCCCCGTCGTAACTCGAGAATGCCGCCGCAACTCGAGAAAAACCACGTGGTTCCCACCGCTTGGCAAGATGAGGCCCTTGCCCGCGACGGCGTCTCAAGGGAAGTCCCCTGTTCCGCCCTGAAGGGCGAGACGGTCCCTGACAGCCTTCCTGCGACCCCCAAAAGTCCCCCGACACGCCGGGTTCCCCCGAGGGGAACACCGAGGGTCCCGGCACCGCTTCCTCTGAGCCCCTTCTCCCCTCCTGATCGCGACAGGAGAGGCGATTCCCCTGCGTGGTCTGGAAGGGGTTCCCGGCCTTCCCGGCGCACCTCAGGATGAGGCCGGTCTCACGAGGAAATTCGAGACGAGCCACGTGGGTGGGGCCACAGGCCGAACGCCCCCGATTCCCCGGTCCGCTCTTGAGAAGGACCCGAGGCCCGGACCCCTCTTCGAAGGCAACCCTGTGGGTGAAGGCACAACACGAAGGGGCACTGCCACCCCCGTGCATCGTCCGCAAAGACCCGCGGGTTCCACACACAGCTCGACGAGGGGCCTGAGACCCCCTGAGCAACTCGAGAGGCCAGCGGGGTTCCCTTCCTCAGACAAGACGAGGCCTGACTCTCCTGTCCCAACTCTGCAGGGACCCTGCGGTCGGAGTCCGAAACGCAGAGGAAGCCTGAGGTGCCTGCCTCCCCTCGAGGTGAGGCCCTCTTCCGTTGCGCCAGACCCAGCGGAGTCCCGAGGGGCCCCGCCACCTCCACAGGATCCCTCGCCTCTCAGAGGCACCCTGGGAAGTTCCCTAAGGTCCCCGGCAGAAGGCGAGGGACACGAGGGTTTCCCGCCGCCCCCCGACAAAGACCTCGAGAGTCCTTCTTCAACGCGTCTCGAGGCCCTAGTCCCCTCCCGTGACTCGAGAGCCAGGACGCGCTCCCCCTCGCCACGCGCATGGAGACCTGACTTCCCTGGCGCCGCACGAGAGGCTCCCTGAGATCCTCGTCGTGCCTCGGGAGAAAACCCCCACGGGCGCCGCAGCTCGAGGAAACCCCTGAGACGCCCCCGTCCTCGCGAGCTGAGGGCCTTCTTTTCCTGCATGGCCTGGAGAGCAATCCCGGGTCCTCTCTCCAAACGGAAGAGGAGGCTGGACTCCCTTGAGGCCGCTCAGGGGGCTCCAAGAGACCCGCGTCGCGACTCGAGAGGAGAGCGGAGTCCTTGGCTTCCCCTCGAGACGAGGCCTGACTCCCCGGGGGAGCCTGGAATGCAACCCCGAGATCCCTGCCTTCCCTGGAGAGGAAAATTAGGTCCCGGACACACGCTTAGGTGAGGTCTCTTAGGCCCTGCAGTGACTCGAGCGCCACCCCCAGCTTTCCCTCGCAACCCGAGGGGAAGATTGGGCTTCCCAGGGCCAACCCAAGGGGAAGGCTGAGATCCCCGTCGTAAGTCGAGAATGCCGCCGCAACTCGAGAAAAACCACGTGGTTCCCACCGCTTGGCAAGATGAGGCCCTTGCCCGCGACGGCGTCTCAAGGGAAGTCCCCTGTTCCGCCCTGAAGGGCGAGACGGTCCCTGACAGCCTTCCTGCGACCCCCAAAAGTCCCCCGACACGCCGGGTTCCCCCGAGGGGAACACCGAGGGCCCCGGCACCGCTTCCTCTGAGCCCCTTCTCCCCTCCTGATCGCGACAGGAGAGGCGATTCCCCTGCGTGGTCTGGAAGGGGTTCCCGGCCTTCCCGGCGCACCTCAGGATGAGGCCGGTCTCACGAGGAAATTCGAGACGAGCCACGTGGGTGGGGCCACAGGCCGAACGCCCCCGATTCCCCGGTCCGCTCTTGAGAAGGACCCGAGGCCCGGACCCCTCTTCGAAGGCAACCCTGTGGGTGAAGGCACAACACGAAGGGGCACTGCCACCCCCGTGCATCGTCCGCAAAGACCCGCGGGTTCCACACACAGCTCGACGAGGGGCCTGAGACCCCCTGAGCAACTCGAGAGGCCAGCGGGGTTCCCTTCCTCAGACAAGACGAGGCCTGACTCTCCTGTCCCAACTCTGCAGGGACCCTGCGGTCGGAGTCCGAAACGCAGAGGAAGCCTGAGGTGCCTGCCTCCCCTCGAGGTGAGGCCCTCTTCCGTTGCGCCAGACCCAGCGGAGTCCCGAGGGGCCCCGCCACCTCCACAGGATCCCTCGCCTCTCAGAGGCACCCTGGGAAGTTCCCTAAGGTCCCCGGCAGAAGGCGAGGGACACGAGGGTTTCCCGCCGCCCCCCGACAAAGACCTCGAGAGTCCTTCTTCAACGCGTCTCGAGGCCCTAGTCCCCTCCCGTGACTCGAGAGCCAGGACGCGCTCCCCCTCGCCACGCGCATGGAGACCTGACTTCCCTGGCGCCGCACGAGAGGCTCCCTGAGATCCTCGTCGTGCCTCGGGAGAAAACCCCCACGGGCGCCGCAGCTCGAGGAAACCCCTGAGACGCCCCCGTCCTCGCGAGCTGAGGGCCTTCTTTTCCTGCATGGCCTGGAGAGCAATCCCGGGTCCTCTCTCCAAACGGAAGAGGAGGCTGGACTCCCTTGAGGCCGCTCAGGGGGCTCCAAGAGACCCGCGTCGCGACTCGAGAGGAGAGCGGAGTCCTTGGCTTCCCCTCGAGACGAGGCCTGACTCCCCGGGGGAGCCTGGAATGCAACCCCGAGATCCCTGCCTTCCCTGGAGAGGAAAATTAGGTCCCGGACACACGCTTAGGTGAGGTCTCTTAGGCCCTGCAGTGACTCGAGCGCCACCCCCAGCTTTCCCTCGCAACCCGAGGGGAAGATTGGGCTTCCCAGGGCCAACCCAAGGGGAAGGCTGAGATCCCCGTCGTAAGTCGAGAATGCCGCCGCAACTCGAGAAAAACCACGTGGTTCCCACCGCTTGGCAAGATGAGGCCCTTGCCCGCGACGGCGTCTCAAGGGAAGTCCCCTGTTCCGCCCTGAAGGGCGAGACGGTCCCTGACAGCCTTCCTGCGACCCCCAAAAGTCCCCCGACACGCCGGGTTCCCCCGAGGGGAACACCGAGGGCCCCGGCACCGCTTCCTCTGAGCCCCTTCTCCCCTCCTGATCGCGACAGGAGAGGCGATTCCCCTGCGTGGTCTGGAAGGGGTTCCCGGCCTTCCCGGCGCACCTCAGGATGAGGCCGGTCTCACGAGGAAATTCGAGACGAGCCACGTGGGTGGGGCCACAGGCCGAACGCCCCCGATTCCCCGGTCCGCTCTTGAGAAGGACCCGAGGCCCGGACCCCTCTTCGAAGGCAACCCTGTGGGTGAAGGCACAACACGAAGGGGCACTGCCACCCCCGTGCATCGTCCGCAAAGACCCGCGGGTTCCACACACAGCTCGACGAGGGGCCTGAGACCCCCCGAGCAACTCGAGAGGCCAGCGGGGTTCCCTTCCTCAGACAAGACGAGGCCTGACTCTCCTGTCCCAACTCTGCAGGGACCCTGCGGTCGGAGTCCGAAACGCAGAGGAAGCCTGAGGTGCCTGCCTCCCCTCGAGGTGAGGCCCTCTTCCGTTGCGCCAGACCCAGCGGAGTCCCGAGGGGCCCCGCCACCTCCACAGGATCCCTCGCCTCTCAGAGGCACCCTGGGAAGTTCCCTAAGGTCCCCGGCAGAAGGCGAGGGACACGAGGGTTTCCCGCCGCCCCCCGACAAAGACCTCGAGAGTCCTTCTTCAACGCGTCTCGAGGCCCTAGTCCCCTCCCGTGACTCGAGAGCCAGGACGCGCTCCCCCTCGCCACGCGCATGGAGACCTGACTTCCCTGGCGCCGCACGAGAGGCTCCCTGAGATCCTCGTCGTGCCTCGGGAGAAAACCCCCACGGGCGCCGCAGCTCGAGGAAACCCCTGAGACGCCCCCGTCCTCGCGAGCTGAGGGCCTTCTTTTCCTGCATGGCCTGGAGAGCAATCCCGGGTCCTCTCTCCAAACGGAAGAGGAGGCTGGACTCCCTTGAGGCCGCTCAGGGGGCTCCAAGAGACCCGCGTCGCGACTCGAGAGGAGAGCGGAGTCCTTGGCTTCCCCTCGAGACGAGGCCTGACTCCCCGGGGGAGCCTGGAATGCAACCCCGAGATCCCTGCCTTCCCTGGAGAGGAAAATTAGGTCCCGGACACACGCTTAGGTGAGGTCTCTTAGGCCCTGCAGTGACTCGAGCGCCACCCCCAGCTTTCCCTCGCAACCCGAGGGGAAGATTGGGCTTCCCAGGGCCAACCCAAGGGGAAGGCTGAGATCCCCGTCGTAACTCGAGAATGCCGCCGCAACTCGAGAAAAACCACGTGGTTCCCACCGCTTGGCAAGATGAGGCCCTTGCCCGCGACGGCGTCTCAAGGGAAGTCCCCTGTTCCGCCCTGAAGGGCGAGACGGTCCCTGACAGCCTTCCTGCGACCCCCAAAAGTCCCCCGACACGCCGGGTTCCCCCGAGGGGAACACCGAGGGTCCCGGCACCGCTTCCTCTGAGCCCCTTCTCCCCTCCTGATCGCGACAGGAGAGGCGATTCCCCTGCGTGGTCTGGAAGGGGTTCCCGGCCTTCCCGGCGCACCTCAGGATGAGGCCGGTCTCACGAGGAAATTCGAGACGAGCCACGTGGGTGGGGCCACAGGCCGAACGCCCCCGATTCCCCGGTCCGCTCTTGAGAAGGACCCGAGGCCCGGACCCCTCTTCGAAGGCAACCCTGTGGGTGAAGGCACAACACGAAGGGGCACTGCCACCCCCGTGCATCGTCCGCAAAGACCCGCGGGTTCCACACACAGCTCGACGAGGGGCCTGAGACCCCCTGAGCAACTCGAGAGGCCAGCGGGGTTCCCTTCCTCAGACAAGACGAGGCCTGACTCTCCTGTCCCAACTCTGCAGGGACCCTGCGGTCGGAGTCCGAAACGCAGAGGAAGCCTGAGGTGCCTGCCTCCCCTCGAGGTGAGGCCCTCTTCCGTTGCGCCAGACCCAGCGGAGTCCCGAGGGGCCCCGCCACCTCCACAGGATCCCTCGCCTCTCAGAGGCACCCTGGGAAGTTCCCTAAGGTCCCCGGCAGAAGGCGAGGGACACGAGGGTTTCCCGCCGCCCCCCGACAAAGACCTCGAGAGTCCTTCTTCAACGCGTCTCGAGGCCCTAGTCCCCTCCCGTGACTCGAGAGCCAGGACGCGCTCCCCCTCGCCACGCGCATGGAGACCTGACTTCCCTGGCGCCGCACGAGAGGCTCCCTGAGATCCTCGTCGTGCCTCGGGAGAAAACCCCCACGGGCGCCGCAGCTCGAGGAAACCCCTGAGACGCCCCCGTCCTCGCGAGCTGAGGGCCTTCTTTTCCTGCATGGCCTGGAGAGCAATCCCGGGTCCTCTCTCCAAACGGAAGAGGAGGCTGGACTCCCTTGAGGCCGCTCAGGGGGCTCCAAGAGACCCGCGTCGCGACTCGAGAGGAGAGCGGAGTCCTTGGCTTCCCCTCGAGACGAGGCCTGACTCCCCGGGGGAGCCTGGAATGCAACCCCGAGATCCCTGCCTTCCCTGGAGAGGAAAATTAGGTCCCGGACACACGCTTAGGTGAGGTCTCTTAGGCCCTGCAGTGACTCGAGCGCCACCCCCAGCTTTCCCTCGCAACCCGAGGGGAAGATTGGGCTTCCCAGGGCCAACCCAAGGGGAAGGCTGAGATCCCCGTCGTAAGTCGAGAATGCCGCCGCAACTCGAGAAAAACCACGTGGTTCCCACCGCTTGGCAAGATGAGGCCCTTGCCCGCGACGGCGTCTCAAGGGAAGTCCCCTGTTCCGCCCTGAAGGGCGAGACGGTCCCTGACAGCCTTCCTGCGACCCCCAAAAGTCCCCCGACACGCCGGGTTCCCCCGAGGGGAACACCGAGGGCCCCGGCACCGCTTCCTCTGAGCCCCTTCTCCCCTCCTGATCGCGACAGGAGAGGCGATTCCCCTGCGTGGTCTGGAAGGGGTTCCCGGCCTTCCCGGCGCACCTCAGGATGAGGCCGGTCTCACGAGGAAATTCGAGACGAGCCACGTGGGTGGGGCCACAGGCCGAACGCCCCCGATTCCCCGGTCCGCTCTTGAGAAGGACCCGAGGCCCGGACCCCTCTTCGAAGGCAACCCTGTGGGTGAAGGCACAACACGAAGGGGCACTGCCACCCCCGTGCATCGTCCGCAAAGACCCGCGGGTTCCACACACAGCTCGACGAGGGGCCTGAGACCCCCCGAGCAACTCGAGAGGCCAGCGGGGTTCCCTTCCTCAGACAAGACGAGGCCTGACTCTCCTGTCCCAACTCTGCAGGGACCCTGCGGTCGGAGTCCGAAACGCAGAGGAAGCCTGAGGTGCCTGCCTCCCCTCGAGGTGAGGCCCTCTTCCGTTGCGCCAGACCCAGCGGAGTCCCGAGGGGCCCCGCCACCTCCACAGGATCCCTCGCCTCTCAGAGGCACCCTGGGAAGTTCCCTAAGGTCCCCGGCAGAAGGCGAGGGACACGAGGGTTTCCCGCCGCCCCCCGACAAAGACCTCGAGAGTCCTTCTTCAACGCGTCTCGAGGCCCTAGTCCCCTCCCGTGACTCGAGAGCCAGGACGCGCTCCCCCTCGCCACGCGCATGGAGACCTGACTTCCCTGGCGCCGCACGAGAGGCTCCCTGAGATCCTCGTCGTGCCTCGGGAGAAAACCCCCACGGGCGCCGCAGCTCGAGGAAACCCCTGAGACGCCCCCGTCCTCGCGAGCTTAGGGCCTTCTTTTCCTGCATGGCCTGGAGAGCAATCCCGGGTCCTCTCTCCAAACGGAAGAGGAGGCTGGACTCCCTTGAGGCCGCTCAGGGGGCTCCAAGAGACCCGCGTCGCGACTCGAGAGGAGAGCGGAGTCCTTGGCTTCCCCTCGAGACGAGGCCTGACTCCCCGGGGGAGCCTGGAATGCAACCCCGAGATCCCTGCCTTCCCTGGAGAGGAAAATTAGGTCCCGGACACACGCTTAGGTGAGGTCTCTTAGGCCCTGCAGTGACTCGAGCGCCACCCCCAGCTTTCCCTCGCAACCCGAGGGGAAGATTGGGCTTCCCAGGGCCAACCCAAGGGGAAGGCTGAGATCCCCGTCGTAAGTCGAGAATGCCGCCGCAACTCGAGAAAAACCACGTGGTTCCCACCGCTTGGCAAGATGAGGCCCTTGCCCGCGACGGCGTCTCAAGGGAAGTCCCCTGTTCCGCCCTGAAGGGCGAGACGGTCCCTGACAGCCTTCCTGCGACCCCCAAAAGTCCCCCGACACGCCGGGTTCCCCCGAGGGGAACACCGAGGGCCCCGGCACCGCTTCCTCTGAGCCCCTTCTCCCCTCCTGATCGCGACAGGAGAGGCGATTCCCCTGCGTGGTCTGGAAGGGGTTCCCGGCCTTCCCGGCGCACCTCAGGATGAGGCCGGTCTCACGAGGAAATTCGAGACGAGCCACGTGGGTGGGGCCACAGGCCGAACGCCCCCGATTCCCCGGTCCGCTCTTGAGAAGGACCCGAGGCCCGGACCCCTCTTCGAAGGCAACCCTGTGGGTGAAGGCACAACACGAAGGGGCACTGCCACCCCCGTGCATCGTCCGCAAAGACCCGCGGGTTCCACACACAGCTCGACGAGGGGCCTGAGACCCCCTGAGCAACTCGAGAGGCCAGCGGGGTTCCCTTCCTCAGACAAGACGTGGCCTGACTCTCCTGTCCCAACTCTGCAGGGACCCTGCGGTCGGAGTCCGAAACGCAGAGGAAGCCTGAGGTGCCTGCCTCCCCTCGAGGTGAGGCCCTCTTCCGTTGCGCCAGACCCAGCGGAGTCCCGAGGGGCCCCGCCACCTCCACAGGATCCCTCGCCTCTCAGAGGCACCCTGGGAAGTTCCCTAAGGTCCCCGGCAGAAGGCGAGGGACACGAGGGTTTCCCGCCGCCCCCCGACAAAGACCTCGAGAGTCCTTCTTCAACGCGTCTCGAGGCCCTAGTCCCCTCCCGTGACTCGAGAGCCAGGACGCGCTCCCCCTCGCCACGCGCATGGAGACCTGACTTCCCTGGCGCCGCACGAGAGGCTCCCTGAGATCCTCGTCGTGCCTCGGGAGAAAACCCCCACGGACGCCGCAGCTCGAGGAAACCCCTGAGACGCCCCCGTCCTCGCGAGCTGAGGGCCTTCTTTTCCTGCATGGCCTGGAGAGCAATCCCGGGTCCTCTCTCCAAACGGAAGAGGAGGCTGGACTCCCTTGAGGCCGCTCAGGGGGCTCCAAGAGACCCGCGTCGCGACTCGAGAGGAGAGCGGAGTCCTTGGCTTCCCCTCGAGACGAGGCCTGACTCCCCGGGGGAGCCTGGAATGCAACCCCGAGATCCCTGCCTTCCCTGGAGAGGAAAATTAGGTCCCGGACACACGCTTAGGTGAGGTCTCTTAGGCCCTGCAGTGACTCGAGCGCCACCCCCAGCTTTCCCTCGCAACCCGAGGGGAAGATTGGGCTTCCCAGGGCCAACCCAAGGGGAAGGCTGAGATCCCCGTCGTAAGTCGAGAATGCCGCCGCAACTCGAGAAAAACCTCGTGGTTCCCACCGCTTGGCAAGATGAGGCCCTTGCCCGCGACGGCGTCTCAAGGGAAGTCCCCTGTTCCGCCCTGAAGGGCGAGACGGTCCCTGACAGCCTTCCTGCGACCCCCAAAAGTCCCCCGACACGCCGGGTTCCCCCGAGGGGAACACCGAGGGTCCCGGCACCGCTTCCTCTGAGCCCCTTCTCCCCTCCTGATCGCGACAGGAGAGGCGATTCCCCTGCGTGGTCTGGAAGGGGTTCCCGGCCTTCCCGGCGCACCTCAGGATGAGGCCGGTCTCACGAGGAAATTCGAGACGAGCCACGTGGGTGGGGCCACAGGCCGAACGCCCCCGATTCCCCGGTCCGCTCTTGAGAAGGACCCGAGGCCCGGACCCCTCTTCGAAGGCAACCCTGTGGGTGAAGGCACAACACGAAGGGGCACTGCCACCCCCGTGCATCGTCCGCAAAGACCCGCGGGTTCCACACACAGCTCGACGAGGGGCCTGAGACCCCCTGAGCAACTCGAGAGGCCAGCGGGGTTCCCTTCCTCAGACAAGACGAGGCCTGACTCTCCTGTCCCAACTCTGCAGGGACCCTGCGGTCGGAGTCCGAAACGCAGAGGAAGCCTGAGGTGCCTGCCTCCCCTCGAGGTGAGGCCCTCTTCCGTTGCGCCAGACCCAGCGGAGTCCCGAGGGGCCCCGCCACCTCCACAGGATCCCTCGCCTCTCAGAGGCACCCTGGGAAGTTCCCTAAGGTCCCCGGCAGAAGGCGAGGGACACGAGGGTTTCCCGCCGCCCCCCGACAAAGATCTCGAGAGTCCTTCTTCAACGCGTCTCGAGGCCCTAGTCCCCTCCCGTGACTCGAGAGCCAGGACGCGCTCCCCCTCGCCACGCACATGGAGACCTGACTTCCCTGGCGCCGCACGAGAGGCTCCCTGAGATCCTCGTCGTGCCTCGGGAGAAAACCCCCACGGGTGCCGCAGCTCGAGGAAACCCCTGAGACGCCCCCGTCCTCGCGAGCTGAGGGCCTTCTTTTCCTGCATGGCCTGGAGAGCAATCCCGGGTCCTCTCTCCAAACGGAAGAGGAGGCTGGACTCCCTTGAGGCCGCTCAGGGGGCTCCAAGAGACCCGCGTCGCGACTCGAGAGGAGAGCGGAGTCCTTGGCTTCCCCTCGAGACGAGGCCTGACTCCCCGGGGGAGCCTGGAATGCAACCCCGAGATCCCTGCCTTCCCTGGAGAGGAAAATTAGGTCCCGGACACACGCTTAGGTGAGGTCTCTTAGGCCCTGCAGTGACTCGAGCGCCACCCCCAGCTTTCCCTCGCAACCCGAGGGGAAGATTGGGCTTCCCAGGGCCAACCCAAGGGGAAGGCTGAGATCCCCGTCGTAAGTCGAGAATGCCGCCGCAACTCGAGAAAAACCACGTGGTTCCCACCGCTTGGCAAGATGAGGCCCTTGCCCGCGACGGCGTCTCAAGGGAAGTCCCCTGTTCCGCCCTGAAGGGCGAGACGGTCCCTGACAGCCTTCCTGCGACCCCCAAAAGTCCCCCGACACGCCGGGTTCCCCCGAGGGGAACACCGAGGGTCCCGGCACCGCTTCCTCTGAGCCCCTTCTCCCCTCCTGATCGCGACAGGAGAGGCGATTCCCCTGCGTGGTCTGGAAGGGGTTCCCGGCCTTCCCGGCGCACCTCAGGATGAGGCCGGTCTCACGAGGAAATTCGAGACGAGCCACGTGGGTGGGGCCACAGGCCGAACGCCCCCGATTCCCCGGTCCGCTCTTGAGAAGGACCCGAGGCCCGGACCCCTCTTCGAAGGCAACCCTGTGGGTGAAGGCACAACACGAAGGGGCACTGCCACCCCCGTGCATCGTCCGCAAAGACCCGCGGGTTCCACACACAGCTCGACGAGGGGCCTGAGACCCCCTGAGCAACTCGAGAGGCCAGCGGGGTTCCCTTCCTCAGACAAGACGAGGCCTGACTCTCCTGTCCCAACTCTGCAGGGACCCTGCGGTCGGAGTCCGAAACGCAGAGGAAGCCTGAGGTGCCTGCCTCCCCTCGAGGTGAGGCCCTCTTCCGTTGCGCCAGACCCAGCGGAGTCCCGAGGGGCCCTGCCACCTCCACAGGATCCCTCGCCTCTCAGAGGCACCCTGGGAAGTTCCCTAAGGTCCCCGGCAGAAGGCGAGGGACACGAGGGTTTCCCGCCGCCCCCCGACAAAGACCTCGAGAGTCCTTCTTCAACGCGTCTCGAGGCCCTAGTCCCCTCCCGTGACTCGAGAGCCAGGACGCGCTCCCCCTCGCCACGCGCATGGAGACCTGACTTCCCTGGCGCCGCACGAGAGGCTCCCTGAGATCCTCGTCGTGCCTCGGGAGAAAACCCCCACGGGCGCCGCAGCTCGAGGAAACCCCTGAGACGCCCCCGTCCTCGCGAGCTGAGGGCCTTCTTTTCCTGCATGGCCTGGAGAGCAATCCCGGGTCCTCTCTCCAAACGGAAGAGGAGGCTGGACTCCCTTGAGGCCGCTCAGGGGGCTCCAAGAGACCCGCGTCGCGACTCGAGAGGAGAGCGGAGTCCTTGGCTTCCCCTCGAGACGAGGCCTGACTCCCCGGGGGAGCCTGGAATGCAACCCCGAGATCCCTGCCTTCCCTGGAGAGGAAAATTAGGTCCCGGACACACGCTTAGGTGAGGTCTCTTAGGCCCTGCAGTGACTCGAGCGCCACCCCCAGCTTTCCCTCGCAACCCGAGGGGAAGATTGGGCTTCCCAGGGCCAACCCAAGGGGAAGGCTGAGATCCCCGTCGTAACTCGAGAATGCCGCCGCAACTCGAGAAAAACCACGTGGTTCCCACCGCTTGGCAAGATGAGGCCCTTGCCCGCGACGGCGTCTCAAGGGAAGTCCCCTGTTCCGCCCTGAAGGGCGAGACGGTCCCTGACAGCCTTCCTGCGACCCCCAAAAGTCCCCCGACACGCCGGGTTCCCCCGAGGGGAACACCGAGGGTCCCGGCACCGCTTCCTCTGAGCCCCTTCTCCCCTCCTGATCGCGACAGGAGAGGCGATTCCCCTGCGTGGTCTGGAAGGGGTTCCCGGCCTTCCCGGCGCACCTCAGGATGAGGCCGGTCTCACGAGGAAATTCGAGACGAGCCACGTGGGTGGGGCCACAGGCCGAACGCCCCCGATTCCCCGGTCCGCTCTTGAGAAGGACCCGAGGCCCGGACCCCTCTTCGAAGGCAACCCTGTGGGTGAAGGCACAACACGAAGGGGCACTGCCACCCCCGTGCATCGTCCGCAAAGACCCGCGGGTTCCACACACAGCTCGACGAGGGGCCTGAGACCCCCTGAGCAACTCGAGAGGCCAGCGGGGTTCCCTTCCTCAGACAAGACGAGGCCTGACTCTCCTGTCCCAACTCTGCAGGGACCCTGCGGTCGGAGTCCGAAACGCAGAGGAAGCCTGAGGTGCCTGCCTCCCCTCGAGGTGAGGCCCTCTTCCGTTGCGCCAGACCCAGCGGAGTCCCGAGGGGCCCCGCCACCTCCACAGGATCCCTCGCCTCTCAGAGGCACCCTGGGAAGTTCCCTAAGGTCCCCGGCAGAAGGCGAGGGACACGAGGGTTTCCCGCCGCCCCCCGACAAAGACCTCGAGAGTCCTTCTTCAACGCGTCTCGAGGCCCTAGTCCCCTCCCGTGACTCGAGAGCCAGGACGCGCTCCCCCTCGCCACGCGCATGGAGACCTGACTTCCCTGGCGCCGCACGAGAGGCTCCCTGAGATCCTCGTCGTGCCTCGGGAGAAAACCCCCACGGGCGCCGCAGCTCGAGGAAACCCCTGAGACGCCCCCGTCCTCGCGAGCTGAGGGCCTTCTTTTCCTGCATGGCCTGGAGAGCAATCCCGGGTCCTCTCTCCAAACGGAAGAGGAGGCTGGACTCCCTTGAGGCCGCTCAGGGGGCTCCAAGAGCCCCGCGTCGCGACTCGAGAGGAGAGCGGAGTCCTTGGCTTCCCCTCGAGACGAGGCCTGACTCCCCGGGGGAGCCTGGAATGCAACCCCGAGATCCCTGCCTTCCCTGGAGAGGAAAATTAGGTCCCGGACACACGCTTAGGTGAGGTCTCTTAGGCCCTGCAGTGACTCGAGCGCCACCCCCAGCTTTCCCTCGCAACCCGAGGGGAAGATTGGGCTTCCCAGGGCCAACCCAAGGGGAAGGCTGAGATCCCCGTCGTAAGTCGAGAATGCCGCCGCAACTCGAGAAAAACCACGTGGTTCCCACCGCTTGGCAAGATGAGGCCCTTGCCCGCGACGGCGTCTCAAGGGAAGTCCCCTGTTCCGCCCTGAAGGGCGAGACGGTCCCTGACAGCCTTCCTGCGACCCCCAAAAGTCCCCCGACACGCCGGGTTCCCCCGAGGGGAACACCGAGGGCCCCGGCACCGCTTCCTCTGAGCCCCTTCTCCCCTCCTGATCGCGACAGGAGAGGCGATTCCCCTGCGTGGTCTGGAAGGGGTTCCCGGCCTTCCCGGCGCACCTCAGGATGAGGCCGGTCTCACGAGGAAATTCGAGACGAGCCACGTGGGTGGGGCCACAGGCCGAACGCCCCCGATTCCCCGGTCCGCTCTTGAGAAGGACCCGAGGCCCGGACCCCTCTTCGAAGGCAACCCTGTGGGTGAAGGCACAACACGAAGGGGCACTGCCACCCCCGTGCATCGTCCGCAAAGACCCGCGGGTTCCACACACAGCTCGACGAGGGGCCTGAGACCCCCTGAGCAACTCGAGAGGCCAGCGGGGTTCCCTTCCTCAGACAAGACGAGGCCTGACTCTCCTGTCCCAACTCTGCAGGGACCCTGCGGTCGGAGTCCGAAACGCAGAGGAAGCCTGAGGTGCCTGCCTCCCCTCGAGGTGAGGCCCTCTTCCGTTGCGCCAGACCCAGCGGAGTCCCGAGGGGCCCCGCCACCTCCACAGGATCCCTCGCCTCTCAGAGGCACCCTGGGAAGTTCCCTAAGGTCCCCGGCAGAAGGCGAGGGACACGAGGGTTTCCCGCCGCCCCCCGACAAAGACCTCGAGAGTCCTTCTTCAACGCGTCTCGAGGCCCTAGTCCCCTCCCGTGACTCGAGAGCCAGGACGCGCTCCCCCTCGCCACGCGCATGGAGACCTGACTTCCCTGGCGCCGCACGAGAGGCTCCCTGAGATCCTCGTCGTGCCTCGGGAGAAAACCCCCACGGGCGCCGCAGCTCGAGGAAACCCCTGAGACGCCCCCGTCCTCGCGAGCTGAGGGCCTTCTTTTCCTGCATGGCCTGGAGAGCAATCCCGGGTCCTCTCTCCAAACGGAAGAGGAGGCTGGACTCCCTTGAGGCCGCTCAGGGGGCTCCAAGAGACCCGCGTCGCGACTCGAGAGGAGAGCGGAGTCCTTGGCTTCCCCTCGAGACGAGGCCTGACTCCCCGGGGGAGCCTGGAATGCAACCCCGAGATCCCTGCCTTCCCTGGAGAGGAAAATTAGGTCCCGGACACACGCTTAGGTGAGGTCTCTTCGGCCCTGCAGTGACTCGAGCGCCACCCCCAGCTTTCCCTCGCAACCCGAGGGGAAGATTGGGCTTCCCAGGGCCAACCCAAGGGGAAGGCTGAGATCCCCGTCGTAAGTCGAGAATGCCGCCGCAACTCGAGAAAAACCACGTGGTTCCCACCGCTTGGCAAGATGAGGCCCTTGCCCGCGACGGCGTCTCAAGGGAAGTCCCCTGTTCCGCCCTGAAGGGCGAGACGGTCCCTGACAGCCTTCCTGCGACCCCCAAAAGTCCCCCGACACGCCGGGTTCCCCCGAGGGGAACACCGAGGGTCCCGGCACCGCTTCCTCTGAGCCCCTTCTCCCCTCCTGATCGCGACAGGAGAGGCGATTCCCCTGCGTGGTCTGGAAGGGGTTCCCGGCCTTCCCGGCGCACCTCAGGATGAGGCCGGTCTCACGAGGAAATTCGAGACGAGCCACGTGGGTGGGGCCACAGGCCGAACGCCCCCGATTCCCCGGTCCGCTCTTGAGAAGGACCCGAGGCCCGGACCCCTCTTCGAAGGCAACCCTGTGGGTGAAGGCACAACACGAAGGGGCACTGCCACCCCCGTGCATCGTCCGCAAAGACCCGCGGGTTCCACACACAGCTCGACGAGGGGCCTGAGACCCCCCGAGCAACTCGAGAGGCCAGCGGGGTTCCCTTCCTCAGACAAGACGAGGCCTGACTCTCCTGTCCCAACTCTGCAGGGACCCTGCGGTCGGAGTCCGAAACGCAGAGGAAGCCTGAGGTGCCTGCCTCCCCTCGAGGTGAGGCCCTCTTCCGTTGCGCCAGACCCAGCGGAGTCCCGAGGGGCCCCGCCACCTCCACAGGATCCCTCGCCTCTCAGAGGCACCCTGGGAAGTTCCCTAAGGTCCCCGGCAGAAGGCGAGGGACACGAGGGTTTCCCGCCGCCCCCCGACAAAGACCTCGAGAGTCCTTCTTCAACGCGTCTCGAGGCCCTAGTCCCCTCCCGTGACTCGAGAGCCAGGACGCGCTCCCCCTCGCCACGCGCATGGAGACCTGACTTCCCTGGCGCCGCACGAGAGGCTCCCTGAGATCCTCGTCGTGCCTCGGGAGAAAACCCCCACGGGCGCCGCAGCTCGAGGAAACCCCTGAGACGCCCCCGTCCTCGCGAGCTGAGGGCCTTCTTTTCCTGCATGGCCTGGAGAGCAATCCCGGGTCCTCTCTCCAAACGGAAGAGGAGGCTGGACTCCCTTGAGGCCGCTCAGGGGGCTCCAAGAGACCCGCGTCGCGACTCGAGAGGAGAGCGGAGTCCTTGGCTTCCCCTCGAGACGAGGCCTGAATCCCCGGGGGAGCCTGGAATGCAACCCCGAGATCCCTGCCTTCCCTGGAGAGGAAAATTAGGTCCCGGACACACGCTTAGGTGAGGTCTCTTAGGCCCTGCAGT